>NC_089598.1:95542990-95842990 GCF_019320115.1 Miscanthus floridulus | reverse complement strand
CCTTGCTTGAGGTGTTGCTGTTTGTCTCATAGAGCAACCTGTATTGGTGATCTACTCAGTTACTATCTTCTGGAGTGATTCTCTCCTGAAATAGTAGGCCATACCTTTGCCTTGAAGCTGTAAATTACAATGTATTGTGCCCTAAAGCTATAAATTGCAGTGTGTTATTTATCTATTTTCAAGCTTGATCTCCGATTGAGTAAGCTGAATGGAAGTAAATAACACTACTACGGTAGTGTTTGCTGAAATGGTGGATTTGCTGGTAGAGTTAACACACTAATCCCTGCAAAAGAAAGGGTCTTGATTGGAAGAACATGTAAATGCATATATGCCACTGCTGCAGCAGGGACAGAGGGATGAGTCGAGGGACTCAACAAATGATCAGTGGCATCAGCTCATTGATCATGTTTGCCATTCGTGCAGGTTGCAATCCCTGTTGTTTTAACAGTGAGGGTGGTTATCACTTTCACTCCCCTCGTGGAACCAGATTTAGTTAGATTCAATAAAACCAGAGCATTACAGGAATTTTGAGATGGCTTGAGATTGACGGATATGTTCTTGAAAGACAATTTATCTTTATTTTTGAAAGACAACTTTCATTTGAATTGTTGCCAATTCCAAGAATTAGTGTATGCTACTATTTGCAGGGCACAAACGGTATTCACTATCTTTACTAAAGATGACCGTAGCATGCCAGCCCAGGCGAGTCTTCGAAGTGGAAAAAAAGCCACATAGGGGTTTTCTCAAAAAAAAGGGGCGCTCGAACTTGAGACCTCAGGGTTCAAGTTGAAAATAAAAATAAAAAACGCCACAGAGATGCTCGGAGGGCGCTCGAACTTGAGACCTCAGGGTTCTAAGTTGAAAATAAAAATAAAAAAAACAGCACAGAGATGCCCGGGGGTGCTCGAACTTGAGATCTCTAGGTTCTGAGTCTGCAACACTACCACTAAGCTACGAAGACTTTTGTAGTAATGGATGCACATAAATGTTTATAATATGGTGAGATAATGCACTTCAATCTGATTATGTTTGTTTTAAAATTTATTGCAATCTTTGTTATACAAATTTACATTGTTGCATGTTTTTGTTACTTAATCGTTACATAAAAACTCAAATGATTTTAACAAAGTGACAGTACACATCATTCATGATTTGATGTATCTCTCACATAGTTATATGGGAAGAGTACGAAGACGTATCCAATTATGAACATGTATACTGCCACTTTGTTTGAATGGTGTTGGATAGAGAAATGACTAAAATAAAAGTTGTAGATCTTAACGATTTCTACAACTTTGTTGTTTGTGACTTTTTCATTTGAAATCATTTGTTATCCAAAAATTATGTTCGAAGTTCTTATATTTTAAATTTTGAATTTTAAATTGTTTAAACAAAGTCGGATGGAGAAATGACCAAAATAAAAGTTATAGATCTCGATGATTTGTACAACTTTATTGTTGCTGACTTTTCTATTTGAAATTATTTTCTATCCCAAAATTCTATTTGAGGTTGTAATATTTTGAAATTTAAATTTTAAATGGTTCAAACAAAGTCAGATGGAGAAATGAACAAAACAAATGTTGTAGATCTCGATAAGTTGTACAACTTTGTTGTTCATGACTTGTTCAATTGAAATAATTTACTGTTCCAAAATTATTTTCAAAGTTTATTATACAAATTAAAAAGAAAAAACTTCAGACTATGTTGGGCCTCAAAATGATGCTCAAATTCAGTTCAAATCAAGTCCTCTTTCTCTTAGCCGTTGGATCATGGAATAGATGGCTGCGATATACTAGACTTCGATTAAAACCTCCTGAAACCCTAGCGTCTCCTCCTCCTGCAGACACCAGCGCCCCCTCCTGCGCCTCTTTCCTCCTCCCCATCCTCATATCGAGCACAGCAGCGGCTTCCTCGGTGTGTCAAACCCTAGCGTCGCACTCCAGAGCGAGCCCCGAGAGGGAGAGGTCTAGAGCCCATGGCGGGGCGACGACTGCCCTCACCCCCGCCCGTAGCAGCGACGGCTTCCCTCGTGTGTGCACGGGGGCAATGACCCCACAGCTGCCCTCATCCGGCCGCAGGGAGGTTGGAGCCGTGCCTAGGTCTTCGTCGGTGATGAGCACGCACCAGGTTCACAGGCCCCTTCTCTTCCCTTCCTGCTGTGCAAATATGAGAACCCAATCCCTAACTTAAACTATTTGTGTGTGGAGGTCACACTTGAGCACGTCCATGGCGAGCCTCCTGCGGATGCGTAGCGGTGGGAGGAGTCACCCCACGCGACGCGCGTGGCTAGCGCAGCGCTCGATGGGGACTCTACTTCTTTTTCTGTTTGTTGATCTCGTCCCTGACATGGACTCTACTTCCGTTTGGTTGTGACCGGTGGAGGGAGAGCGGGGTGATGGAGCCACAATGCAGACTCAGCAGTGTTAGAATTGATCTCATCCGTCTTGACCCAACGAACGAGACGGACCCCTTGACTACGTCCTGATCAGGGACATCCAGCCATCTAGTGGCTGGAGGGCCCCCGTCGCACAGTGCCTATAAAGAGGAGGTGGGGCAAACGGCTCAGGGTACGAGGTTCACCGCCGCCATAGCCCCACTGTCCTAACCCTAATCCGATCTAGAGGGTAGCACTGCCAGCGGCGGGAAGCACCACCGGACCGCCATAGCGCCACCCCGCTGGGACTCCGCCACCTCTACACCGTCACTGCCACACCGCCACTGACACCGACGCCATGGACTCCTCGAGCTCGTCCACCAAGCCCGACGGTCTGTACCTCTCCCTTTCTCCTCTCTCACTCTCTCTGGATCCATGTGTTCTAGTTCTTTCATACCGAATGGAAGTCAAAATACCCACTGATCTACTCCTAGTCGATCCAAAAGAGTTAACAATGGTATCAGAGAGGTCGATCTAGTGTGTGGATTGTGTTAGGGGTAGCAGTGTAGAAGGAGATGAGTTAGATCCGGTTCAGATCGAAAGAAAAGAAATACAAAGGGTTCATCGAACCCTAAACCCTAATCGGGTGAAGAAATGGGGAAAGAAGGGGTTTCGATTTCAAAAAGTATTCAAACCCTAACCCTAACCTGCGTGGGGAAGAAGAACAGACTCTAATCCTAGCTGGGTGAAGACAGAAGGGGCTTGGCTTCCAGACCGCTTGATCCGAACCCTAAACCCATGACCAGATCTCGGGGCAAAGAAAAGAAGAAAGAAAAGAAAGAGAAACGAACTTCGGTTCGGAGAAAATGAAACCCTAACCCTAAATGAACACAGAGAGAAGGACGGATTGGAAGGAGTTTTCTCCTACCTGGGGATCCCCTGCGCCATCACCACCGCCTGCCGTCGCACTGGACGTCGCGCGGGGAAGTGGAACACCGCCGACCGTCGTGGTCACGCCGCCGCGCGGCCACATCTCGGGCTCGGCGGTAAAGGGCACCACCACAAAGCCGCTCAACGGCGGTGCGCTCAGCCTTGGGCGAGCGCGTGCACCGGCGAGGGGCCCTATGGTGGCCCTGCCATCTCTCCTCCGGTCGCCATGGGTGGCTACCTCTTGCTCGATGCGGGGCTAGAACAGAGGAGAAAGGGAGGGAGATAGATAGGCTGGCCGGCTGGAGACTCACAGCGGAGGCGGCGGCGGCGGCGCCACCTCCTCGCAGTTGCCGGCGGCCAGCGCCGCCTATTTTTTTCCTCCGCCACAGCCGCTCCGTTCGGTGGAGAGAGAGGAAAGGAAGAAGAGAATGGACTAGGGTTTGGGAAGCGTCGGCTGCTCCGGGTTTTCGTTCGCCCGATCTGTAAGCTCGACCATCGGATCCTGATTGACGGTCAGCGTTGCTTCGGGCCGAATAGAGCCCAGACGGGCAAGAGGAATCCCGGCTCAGGCCCAGGTTGCGGCCTGGGCACGGGGGAGAGGCGTCGCGAGCGCCACGCGCTGCTGCTGCTGCTGGGCCACACGCGCGGGCAGGCCTTCGGGCCGAGCAGGCTTCAGGCCGGCCAGATTACTGCTGCTGTAGGCTGGGCCAGAATGAATAGTAAATGATGTTTTGAAGTCTATTTATTTTCAGAAGCATATTTGAATGAATTTTGATCAATTTTAAGGTTTAAATTTCTAGTAAAATTGCACCAACGTGTTAGATTTTTCAGAGAGTAGAAAAGTACAGTAAAATGCTTCTGAAAAGTATATAAAGAAATTTTGTCAAGTTTTCGCTGCAAAGTTAAAGATGTTGTCTTCTTATTAAATTCGAACCAATGGGAGAATTTAATTTGAAGAGCAGTTATAGTTATTCAGTAAATGATGAAAAGTTTATCCTCTAGTTAAAATTGGAACCAACTGGAAAAAATTTAATTGGAGGAATAGTCGGTTGATAGTTAAGATAAATTATAATATTGTTATTTTCTGATCAACGTTGATGATAATAATATTATAAGTTTATTTATGAGTTTAAGTTTAAAGTTAAATTATGATATTGTTATTTTCTGACCAACGTTGATGATAACAATATTATAATTTTATGAGTTTTATGATTAAAGTTTAAATCTCTGATGAATTTTGCATCAAAGTGACCAATTTTCAGAGAATAGATAAAGATCAAGGAATGCTTTTAAACTAGAGAAATGCATTTTCATGTTTCCGCTGCAATAAAGTTGATTGTCTTCTAATTAAATTCGAACCAACGGGAGAATTTAATTTTGAGGAGCAGTTCTATGTTTTCAAGATTATTGAATTTCTATACGTTAATTCCATTTCTGCCCAACGGTGATGTGGAATTAATGTAGAAGAATGATGTTTTATTCTATTTCTGCCCAACGATGATATAGAATAGAACATAAAGATTTTAAAGTTTAATGAGCATTATTGTTGAATATTTTTTCAGACAAAAGACCTCCATGCTTTCATTCTTGAAGGCAGTAAGAGAAATGAGCTGGGTACTTATGACTCAGATGATGAAATGCCTAAGGGCAAGTTATGTATGAAAGAATACCATTGTTTAAGAAACCGTGTTCTCTTTCAAGAATGGCTTCAAAAGAAAAGAATTCTAGGATATTGATCCAAAAAAAAGAGATAGATCAATGAGAGTCTTCATTGAGAAATGTCTTTTATGTACTCTCTGTGAAGAAGAATTTATTTTCAGTTTCACTTATGAGACTTGTAAAAGTCATATACATGTTTAATTTGACTAACATTGGATTACACATGTGTGTTAAAGAATATTCAGATTTATTTCTGAATTTGATGGTTGAACACGAGCCAATCCTGGCAATTATGTCTGTTCAAGAGAATTATCTCGTATGGCGGGAAAAAGTTTGTGATAGTACCCGCATGGTGGGAAAAGTTTGGAAAAATACCCGCATGGCGGGGTAAAGTTGGCATAGTACATATGTTAACCAATCCTGCATGGCAGGAGAGTTTGGCATAGTACTTATCCCGCATGGCGGGAGGAGGATGTGATGATTCATGTGCTCTAAAGAAATATCCCGCACATGGAGAGAAGTTTGGGATAACTCTTATGCTATTCTAGTATTTACCGTACACTCTGATTGTTTCATGGTCATAAGTACTCAATGAGTTTGAGAACAAAAGAAAGTTGCATGTGAACCAAAAGATAAGAATGATATGCAAGTGTGACTTGCAGAAGTATTGATAATAATAGACTATGTTGAGTTTTGAAGTGTAATGAGGAAAATGTACTCCCATACGAATTTTGTTTGCATGATGTAATCATGTGGATAAAGTAAGTAATCAAAGTTTCCTCATTCATAAGAGTTCTGAATGTTTTGAAATTATGGTAGAAAAGTTCATACCACATTTCGAGTGGGAGAAATATAAGATTAATTAAGAAAGATAATTAAGAAAGATACTTCCCCATACTTTAGATAATGCAATGCATACTATGCATTGAAGGTAAAAGTGATTTATAAAAGATGAGTGTGATCGTTGAGGGAGTAAGATGGTCATAATAACGATACCCCTAAAGTAAAGAAATAGCTAAATTTCTGGACTTTTTACAGTTCCGATAGGAAGATAGCATAGTCGGCTAGTATTCATACTAGACTAGTCTCAAAGTTATTAAGGCGGTGCTTAAAGCACCATTCGAGTTTTGAAAGATTAAACCCAAAATAAGAAATTTGAAGATACACTATCTTTAAAGAAGATGGAGTAATCTGGGGGAGCATGGTATGTAGATACCTAAGGCTTAAATAGAAGTGGGATTACATATCCACTAAAATGTTTTAGAGCAACAAATTGCTTAATACATGTTGATGTTGTATGACATATACAACACCTGATGTTAGCTCTTAAAGAAGATGAATAAGTAAATAAGGATCTTGTGATATAGGAGGCTATAGAACAATTACCTTTTGGCAATGAAGAGTAATAATAGCCCCATATGAAAGAAGTGCCATGAGGCCCCAGAAAGTCTCAAAGAATAAGAAAATCAGATATTTCTGGCAACTAAGAAGTAAAAGTTAAGGAAGAAATTCAAATAGAGAGTGATTCCACCTCATTTGAAGAAGCCATGAGAGGCGTTCACTCGTCTAAATGGCAAGAAGCAAAGTAACATGAAATAAAATTGATAAATACCAACGATGTTTGGGACTAAGAAGAAATTTCTAATGGAGCCAAAATAGTAGGCTATAATGGGTCTACAAGACAAAGGTGACTCCAAAGAGAATATAGAAAGATATCCAAAGGGAATATGGAATGCTATAAAGCGCCACTTGTGGTGAAATGATTTACATAAAGAGAAAGAATAGATTATAATGAGCATGCAAGGATTCTTTTAGAATCATAATGGTATTAGTAGCACATTACGATTTACACTTACATCAGAAGGATATAAAGACACATTCCTCAACGGGGATTTGTATGGAAAAGTTTACATGGCATAACTCAAAAGGTTTTGTCGTGGAAGGAAAAGAACGTAAAGGGATGTTGTCTAAAGAAATCCATTTATGGATTAAAGCAAGCTTCAAGACAGTGGTTCTTGAAGTTTGACAGTACAATAAGAAAGTTTGGGTTTTAAAGAGAATATAGAGGACAATTGTATTTATGCAAAGTTTAAACATGGGAAATTTATTTTCCTAATCCTGCATGTGGGTAGCACCTTACTCGCTAGTAGTGGTGTTAATCTACTATTAGAGAAGAAGCGGTTCTTGTCCTCAAGTTTTAATGAGAATGGTCTTGGTAAAGCATCATTCGTTTTAGGAATTGGAACTTACCAAGATAAAAGGAAAAGGGGTATTAGAACTATCTCAAGTGTATACTTAGAGAAGATTCTAAAGAAATAAAGTATATATGTGAATAAACCTACGCCTGTTTCTATAGTCAAGGGTAATAGTTTTCGGAACTTTTAGTGTTCCAAGAATAAATATGAGATCGATCAAATGGACGTCCTATATGCTTCAGCTGTTGGAAGCTTACTGAATGCTTATAAGCAAGAACTTACCCTGACACAGTTTATATATCCGGGGTGTTTTTGGTAGAAGTCCAGTCCAGATATAGATCACTGGAATAGAGTTGAGAATGTTTTGCAATTGTGCAAAGATTTATAGGCCTCATGGTGAGTAAGAAAGAATAAGTACTCTCAAATAGTTGTGGGTACAAATGTTAAATTTTGGCGAGATATTTAGTGAAACCCACATAGTAGCTAACACTCGCAGTTGGAGTTTTATTATGGAAAAGCTCCAAAGAAACAGTTGTGGTGTCATCAAAGATGCATACCCACAGTGTAGCTTGTTATGAGGCTTAAGGACAGACGAAATGGTTAAAAGAACTTACACCCGGAATTGATAATGATATACAACAGCAATAACCATTTAAGAAGCTCGCTCCTATAACAACGGGTCGAGTGTGCTGCCAAACACATTGACGTTAAAGTTATACGTTGTGAAGGAGAAAGTCCAGAATCATACTGAAAGTATTGAACATAAAAGTAACAAGCAAGTGCTTGCGGATCCGCGTACAAAAGGCTTACCACCCAGTGTGTTTGGAGAACACACAGTCGATATGGGTTTATAGTATAGCCTATGATTTCCGGACAATAAAGGGCCCAAAAGTTAAAGAATCTGTTTCAGAACAAAGACGTGTATTGTAGCTGTTAAATCTATCGGCGATTGACCGTGACGATGAAGCATGCTCTATGCACTAATTCGTGATGGAACAAATAAAAGTGAAAGTGATTAAAGTCAAAGTTTAAAGTTAAAGTATGAGTTGAGATCAAGGGGGAGAATGTTAGAATTGATCTCATCCGTCTTGACCCAACGGTCGAGACGAACCCCTTGACTACGTCCTGATCAGGGACGTCCAACCATCTAGTGGCTGGTGGACCCCTGTCGCACAGTGCCTATAAAGAGGAGGTGGGGCAAACGGCTCAGGGTACGAGGTTCACCGCCGCCACAGCCCCACTGTCCTAACCCTAATCCGATCCAGAGGGTGGCACTGCCAGCGGCGTAAAGCACCACCGGACCGCCGTAGCTCCACCCCGCCGGGACTCCGCCGCCTCTACACCGTCACTGCCACACCGCCACTGACACCGACGCCATGGACTCCTCGAGCTCGTCCACCAAGCCCGACGGTCTGTACCTCTTCCTTTCTCCTCTTTCACTCTCTCTGGATCCATGTGTTCTAGTTCTTTCATACCGAATGGAAGTCAAAATACCCACTGATCTACTCCTAGTCAATCCAAAAGAGTTAACAAGCAGGACTCCGGAGGAGCGGAGCGATATGACGATAACCTTAGTTATTTTTTAGGTGTAGATAGAAATACACATAATATGTTGTTTGGAGCTTTCAGACAGCTATTTTTTTTTTGTATACCAGTTTGAGTTGGATTAAATCTGGATCATATGCTCATTGTGAGTTTTTCTGAACTGTGAATGCATTGCGGTTGATCGAAAAGTCCAGCTTCAGAGACCCAGAGTTCTGGTATGTTGAGCAAGGTATTGCTGCACCAGATTGCGACGGCTCTGCGTCCTTTAGTATGGCTTTTCACCGCCGTGATGAGAAATGGTGGCTCCCAGTGCCTCGCGTGCCTCCCGGTCACAATAAAACAAGGAAGCAGCTCCAGCACAAACGTGATTGTGCAAACCAAATCCTGAAGGCTGGCCATGGCCATCAACAGCAATGCTTTAGCAGAAATGGAGGTCCCTGAATCTTATCTTGACTCCCTACCAAAGCAGCAATGCGTTCTTCCGTAATCAAAACTCATGAATGTGCAATGTCCACAGCATTTCTTAGTGTCAGTTCTGAACATGCTGCACTAAACTTGATTTCAGAATGGAAGGGCAACCTTAGGTGATATCATATCCTGCTACATAACATCTGATCAGTTCTCTCCTGAGTGCCTTCTTGATTGCCTGGATCTGTCCACGGAGTACCAGGCCCTGGAAATCGCAAACCGTGTCGAGGCGTCAGTGTATGTGTGGCGCCGGAGGGTTGCTTCCAAACCAGTAAATGGCTTCTATAGAAGAGAGGAAGGATGCTATTAAGAAGGACAAAGACATGCGGAAGGCCATGTAAGTTGAGAATCATTCTTTATGTTCCTGACGAATTCCCAGTACATTCAGCTTCTGTAACTGTACTCAGTTTGAAAACTGGCGAGATGTTCGAATTGTATGGATACAGTATCCCATGAAAGCTACCTATATTAGTGCTATGGTGCTGTTGCAATGGTGATAGTAGAGAAAAAGAATATCATAATATAAGATTTAAATCGAAATAGACAAATGTCCTCCTTTTGCTCATTGAACTTGGACGACACTACTGCTGGTTGGCATTGCCTCCTGTGGTCTTGCCTCATCTTTAGGTGCCGCTGTTGTACAGTGTGATTGTATTATCTTTCCTCCACTTTTGAATATTACAGCAACATTGTGGTAAACACTACTCAAAATTAATTGAATAGTACTTGTTCAAATTTTGAATTGTGCCTCTTAGCTCAACATGAATCGAGCTATAACCGTATTATCTCTATTGCCTACCCTGTTTCTGAGTTAAAATAACTCACTTATTCTTATGCAGATATAAACTTTGCATGTGTGTGTTAGTTACAAATATCTTCCCAAATTTGGAAGACCGGGATAAGATCTCAAGCTGTATCCTTTCAGTTTATTGTGGTTTTCCCTATTCAGAGAAAAGAATATGACTCATGTTAAATGTAAAAGGTTATGCTGCTTAGTTTTTGCACTTCATATCAGCTTTCTCTAACAGCGAACATTAACAAAAAGTCATGGCATTGCGAAAGTCCTTAGCTTTTAATCAGATACCATTGACAAGAATGGGAAGAAGATACAGAAGTGCGAGTTCGAGAAGACGACACCACCAGTTGAGATCTGTAACACGCTTTGGAAACAATTTAGGGCGTGCAGTCCGTCAATTGTGCTTGTATATAGCTGAGGAGGGCGGACCTCTCACCTTCAGTATTACAGTAATACAGTTCCTCAATGTTGTGTCGACACCAATGTTCGGGTATCGCCATAAACATAGTCGGCTATGTCCTGGTTTTAGCTTGATGGATAGTACTAGACTAGATCTTTACCAGGCATTAGCACTAACAGGAGAGGCCAATAGGCTTTGCATTAGTTCTACAGCTATTTCAAGACTTACGATCCTGTACATGATATGCAATAAGATTTGGCATTTGTGGCTAATTTTATAGTCAGGATAAGATCGGAAGGTAGAAAATTCCGGTTTGCGCTTGTATTGTAGTCCCATACTGGCGCAGCAAGCAGCATGCATGTCCACGTTCACAAAAACTCCAATGCCATTTGAGTTGCCCTCTGGGATGCAAATTGAAATCACGCAAATGCAGTGAACACCGGACGCAAAGCCATCACGAATTCACGAGCGCATCTGTTGGAGCATAATGTGCATGCCCGCCTAGGGAGAGTTCTGCTGGAGCAGCGAGTGGGGCCTGACTGTGTTTCTTTTCAGTTCTCACAGGTGACCTCACCAAAAAAAAAAACCATGGTAGACCTCACCCAAAAACTCTCATGCTCTCATCCATAATAACAAACACTAGTGCAACTCGTGCAACTTTATTCATAACCGTATTTCATTATTGGCGACAATTATTCATGGTGTCAGGTTTACAAACATGTCTCGTGAGCTTTCAAATTTCAAAGAAAGAAAGCAACCAATCAGCACCGGACCAACAGATTTGGAAATAATTATACTAGCCGCGGAAAAGCTCTATTAGCCAAAACTCTTGATAGGAAGAAATGCAGTCGCCTCGTGTATAAAAATCAGAATACACAAAGTGTCAACCTAAGTGATGCGGAACAGAGAGGTCATCTCAATCTGCAGGGAACTTGAGCTTGTCAACTGATAGTACATCTATGTTTATTTGAAATTAAGATTGCCGACGGAAGGTTTACTTACGGCAGTAAGAGCAGTTTCAGCACCCTTGTTTCCTGCCTTGCCACCAGCACGATTGAGCGCTTGTAGCATTTGATTTAGCATTCTCAGCAGGATTTTGATAAGGAGCAAAATAGTGCACATGTTTTGAAAAGTAGTCAGATAATCAACAAAAAAGGGTCACACTATTGACAAGAAACTTTCTCATCAGAAAGGAATACTTGAGTGAAACCTCTGCTTTGCTAATGTGGCCAATCTGGATTAAAGATGTCACTACTTTACAGGTCATGTAGAAATGGTTGGCACTACTCAAAATAAGTTAAATGGCTTGGGAACTTGAACAATAGCATTTTGTCCAGCAACAAACACTTGACTCTTGACATAAAATGAACATAACACAGCTCAAACAGCAATTGATTTTTCGAACAAAACTTTGAACAGAGTCCTCAGGAACTGATTGGTTTCCACATGTATAGGATGTGGGCCACATATCCACTAACAATGAAGAACTAGCCCTGCTTTGGGTTACCAAACATGATCTGGTGGCATGTAACAATTGATAAGATGTACATGTACATAACCAAATCATGAATTACCTGATCCATGTCTTCACAGGTTAGAACACCAAATACACAAGGAACACCTACATCCATTAAAAGCCAAAATAATCTAAATGTCTAAATATTAACTGAATTAACCACCATAAAGAAGAAATAAGCAGACCACACTGCAAGGTTTCAGTGAATGTTGCAAAGTACTTTTATAGCACCAACTACACAGCTATCTCATATAACCAAATCCTCCCAGTTCCATAATAGATGCTCACATTAACTCTTGTTCTGTAAGGTGTACTTGCCTCGAGTCACTTGAAATATAAAATTTTAGCCTACCCCAACTTGGTTGGGACTCAACTAATTGATAACCAACCAGAAAGACATTTGACTAGCTAACCAACCAGAAAGCAAAGAGAAGTAACTCAACTGATTGATAACTCCAGAAACAGATTACACAACTTTATGATCATGCATTAACTAGACAAGCAATAAAAAAAAGGAGCAGAAACCAAAGATGACAAGAGATCCAACTATTACTTGAATTTTTTCAGAAGACCTTCACAGAAAACATCTATGGCCTATACATGCTGAACATTCACGTGTTCTTGGGACAAGCCCGTGGCCCTCACCAAATACTAAGTCTTTTCCCAGGTCGCTCCAAACATCATGTACTCTGGTGTTTGCCCATGGGATTTTCCAGAGAAGTGCTGCGGCACAATCTGCCTCATGAACCTTTGCACGTCATCAATAGTTTGGCACGAAACAACCTACAATTATGAATGAACAAATGCATTCCAACAATTCAAATTAACAGTTTGTTCTACTAGGAAGTGGTCAGTGTAAAACAATGGTTTTTTAGTGCCAAGAAGAAACCTGAGTAGTGGGTACTATGTGAAGGATGAAAGCAGGATGCCCACTGATTCCATCAACTATACATATATCGGCTTCTCAGTTTTTTGTAAACATACTCGAAGGTGTTTTTCTAGAAGCACCATCTGTAACAAAATTCTAACTCAGAGCCATTATAAATATTGAATCAACTGCTCTACCATCCGAAATCAAATGATGCGCATCATTCTGAAATATACCTTACTTGAGTGAAATATTAGGAAGAATATATAAGATCTCTATTGGTGTTTTTCGTGCTTATTAGGAAGAAAATACAGCATAGGGAGCTGAAAGTAAGAAAAGAGGACGATCGCGAAGGAATGTCCAAACTCCTGTTGTCACTTTGGAGAGCACCGAATCTTTGAATAAACGAGTGCGACGCGCAGGGCGATTCAATGGTAGCCCTTGGAGGGAATAATTGTATAGCAGGAACCACATAGTGGATACACATAGAGAGGCCACTTTCATTGTCCTGTAGCCAATTTTCCCATAATTCAAAGTATGTTGATTCATTGAATTTTTAGAGTAGAAAGAGTTCAACATTTTTGTTACAATTGTTTAATTCAACATGTCGCATAAATTTCTTCAAAAGCTTCTTGTAGTTTAGATGCATACAACAAAACTGAGAACACATTATATTCATGGGAAGAACCTGTCCTATGTATATCACATACATTTCTCCATTTGAAACATTTTATGGCAACAAGTCCACAGGGAAACTTGTGCAGCAGCGGAACAACAGAAAAGATCAGGATATTTGTGAACTTTATTGACTCTTACAAATTATACAGACCTACAGTATCAGCCGTTCCACAAGAATGTCTGTGGCAAAACGTCGAACAGCTAGGGTCCACCGACATCCACCCAAGAACAGGAAGCAACGAAACAAGCAAGC
The DNA here is from genome assembly GCF_019320115.1 of Miscanthus floridulus. Taxonomy (NCBI): domain Eukaryota; kingdom Viridiplantae; phylum Streptophyta; class Magnoliopsida; order Poales; family Poaceae; genus Miscanthus; species Miscanthus floridulus. The sequence goes on along the minus strand of NC_089598.1, from coordinate 95,829,308 downwards.
TTAATTACTCACAATAGCGTTGAAGAGGGTGGACTTGCCAACGTTGGGCAGCCTGACGATGCCCGCGCGGAGGCTCATGCTTATCCGTGTCGCGCGGCCGGACGAGAACCGCGGGGCGCGGCTGGCTCGACTCCAGCGCTGGGTGCTGGAGTAGCGCCGACGAGCAGCATGGGGGCGGAGTGCTCGAGTAGTGCTCCCCGCCGTCTCTCTCTCTCCGCTCTGGTAGGATCCGTGGGTCGTCGATTGGACCTCATTGCCGCAGCGGCCCCACCCGTCAGCTCCATCCCTCTCCTCCGTCCCTCCCCTCCGCTCTGGCCAGGCTTCCGAGCCGGCCGGGTGACCGCGCTCCACACTGCTTGACTTAGCCTGCGTTCGCGCGCCCCACGTGTGACCGAGCAAACCGCGTCGCGCCTACCCGATCCGGTAGCCGCCCGGACGAGGCCGTCCAAGCGGGCCATGCAGCTCGGCAGCCTAGATGTCCTAGCATGAGGTCGGGAGCGCCGGCGGAGGTAGGCGGCGGCGGCGGAGGCGGTGGCGTGGATGAACCCTAAAAATAAAATGTTATGTTTAGCTAACTATACTACTTTTATTCATCATAACTATACTACTCAAAAAAATATTCATTTAACTATATTACTTTGAATGATACACTCAAACTATACTACCCAAAACATTAATTTTATAATTATGAATTTACCCCTTTCCCCTTGATTAAATAAAAGAACTGCGAAAAATAGAATTATCACTTTTTTATTTGGAGTCCTAATCCCCTTAACGTTGGAGGCATTGGGAGGCGTTACGGCGCATATGGGCCCACCGATCATAGACACATCTAACGCCTCCCTCATTGATGCCTCACAACGCCTTCCCTCGTATGGGCCCACCAGTCATAGACATGTCTAACGCTTCCTAATGCCTCTCCAACCATAGTAAAAAAGTATATATATATATATATATACTTTGGCAGGCATTATCCATCAATGTTTCTAACAATTCTGTTTCTGTTTTTTCAGGGTTTTAAATCTTCCGCTATAGCAGCTGCTTTCTCTCGAGGAGGCCGGTTTAGCGATTTAAAACACTGTTTTTTTAAAGATAAACTCATGTGCATGCTCCTGTTGCAATGTAGTACTACTGTGTCCACGTCTGCTTCCTTTGTGTGTTCTTCTGTTTTTCAGCGTGTCAAGTACTACCGTGTTGTTGCTGTATCCTTAAACTGGTCATGGACGCCTTCTGCACAGATTGATTTGTCCCGCTCAGGAAATGTTTTCAAGGTCAGGATACACTCCTGCGGAAGGTTTGATGTGTGATAGCCGTGCTAGGAGCTGCTCTGGGAGCTCGTCGTATGTGTTTGCCTGCAGGTGCAACGCAACAGTCAGAAAACAAGCATTTGGTAGAGAAGTCACTGAACTAGAGCCGGAAAGAAACAAAGATTGTCTATGGGGGTTTCATTTACCTGTATAAGAAACGTCATGTCAACTACCGAGGTGGTAACAACACCAAACACCAAGCCCAGTACCCCATTGGCTACCGCGGATGAACCAATATCTACATCCACCTGCAGAATTGTCACGGTGTAAGAATGTATTCATCATAGGTTTGTAGTCCGTGCATGACCAAAAAGAATGCGACGTTCTACTTGTTCAATCTGAATTCAACTGAACCATGTTCACACATGACCAATAGAATGTATTTCGCTGTTCATCAACTACAACAACAACAAACAACAACAACAAAGCCTTTTAAGTCCCAAACAAGTTGGGGTAGGCTAGAGTTGAAACCCAGCAGAAGCAATCAAGGTTCAGGCATGTGAATAGCTATTTTCCAAGCACTCCTATCTAAGGTTAAGTCTTTGGGTATATTCCATCCTTTCAAGTCTCCTTTTATTGTCTCTACCCAAGTCAACTTCGGTCTTCCTCTGCCTCTCTTCATGTTACTATCATGGCTTAGGATTCCACTACGCACCGGTGCCTCTGGAGGTCTCCGTTGGACATGTCCAAACCATCTCAACCGGTGTTGGATAAGCTTTTCTTCAATTGGTGCTACCCCTAATCTATCACGTATATCATCATTCCGAACTCGATCCCTTCTTGTATGACCACAAATCCAACGCAACATACGTATTTCCGCGACACTTATCTGTTGAACATGTCGTCTTTTCGTAGGTCAACATTCTGCACCATACAACATAGCAGGTCTAATCGCCGTCCTATAAAACTTGCCTTTTAGCTTCTGTGGTACCCTTTTGTCACATAGGACACCAGGTGCTTACCGCCACTTCATCCACCCTGCTTTGATTCTATGGCTAACATCTTCATCAATATCCCCGTCTCTCTGTAGCATTGATCCTAAATATCGAAAGGTATCCTTCCTAGGCACTACTTGACCTTCCAAACTAATATCTTCCTCCTCCTGAATAGTAGTGCCAAAGTCATATCTTATATACTCAGTTTTAGTTCTACTGAGTTTAAAACCTTTGGACTCCAAAGTCTCCCGCCATAACTCTAGTTTCTGATTCACTCTTGTTCGGCTTTCATCAACTAGCACTACATTGTCTGCGAAAAGTATACACCAAGGGATGTCCCCATGTATGTCCCTTGTGACATCATCAACTAAAAGAATTTAAATTGGAACTATTACTGATGAAGGGACTTACTTCTAAGTAGTCAGGACCACGCAAATAGCTGCAATCCACGGCTTTCCTCAGTAAGCAAGGTGTGCTTCCAACACTTTGCCGCAGTATCCAAGACCCCTGGAGAATTTGAACGTGCTAAAGTGAGAACGGATTACAAAGAACACTTTGAATGACTTCACACTGGAACAGACCTTTGGAACAGAGGGGATTAGCTTCAATCTACTGTTTCGGAAATCATCATCACCATCGGCAAAAACGCTGCAACAGTGATCCTTTCTCCAAGGAATTTGGGACAAAATAAAGGACGATCGGCAAAAAAGCCCTTGTTTAGTTCGCGAAAAGTTTTCTCAAAAAAGTGCTATAGTACCCATCACATCGAATCTTGCGATATATGCATGGAGCATTAAATGTAGACGCAAAAAAACTAATTGCATAGTTTGGTTGGAAATTATGAGACGAACGTTTTGAGCCTAACTAGTCCATGATTGAACACTAATTACCAAATAAAAACGAAAGTGCTACAGTAGCCAAATTTCTAACTTTTCGCGAACTAAACAAGGGAAGCTGTAATGACTTGGTCCAGGAATCTGCAGGAGAACAGTGACTTAAAGAGCATAACCTAAGTGCTTGTTTAGTTCCCAAAAAGTGTAACAGTAGCCATCACATCGAATCTTGCGATACGTACATGGAGTATTAAATGTAGACGGAAAAAAAAACTAATTGCACAGTTTGGTTGAAAATTGCGAGACGAACATTTTGAGCCTAATTAGTCCATGATTGAACACTAATGGCCAAATAAAAACAAAGTGCTACAGTAGCCAAATTCCAAAAATTCGCGAACTAAACATAGCCTAAGTATAGAAGAAAAATCAGCAATAGGAACAAACTTGGAAGAAATTCATAAGTTTATCATTCAATTCTCAAAATTAGTTGAGAAAGTGATAAATAACAATCACACAAAGAATGTCTGTCATAAGTAAATTTTCAATGTATTCGCACCTGCTCTTGTTTGTAATGTTTATGAACTACTCTGTATGATTTATGAATCAAATACCAATTAGTCATTTAAAAAAAACATGCAGATTGTTGTGCAAGGCATCAATTTATCTTTATTTTCTTTTGTGCTCTGTGCGGTCACGTTTCTGTGAGAAAAGATCCAAGCAGGACAGAAAGAAATGAACATGGAGGGATTTTTAGAACAGGAGCTTACTTGTATGTTTACCAGGAAAGTGAACATTCCCTTATCAGCAGCAACCTACATTAGTAAAGGTTCAGTTGAAATCATCATGTAGCAGAAGCACTGTATTAGTTAGGAGCAGGAACACTAATCTAAATCCATATGCAACAATGGTATTTTATTTGAAAGGAAAGTTTTGGTTGAACCAACAGTCCTCCGAGACAATGGTATTCTACTATTCCAAGTTTGCATTGCGGTTACAGAAAAAGTGGGCTAAGATAGGAATGTGCCATTAAGCAACCATGACAGGTTTTCTGACCTGAGCCGCAGATCCTTTCCGCCTAGCAACGTGATCCATACGCTTGGTGTCCTTAAACCAGTCAATTGCTACGAGCTCCATAAGATACTTCCCTGCTGGTACCTGCAAGTCAAATGACAAAATACTAAACACTTGATTGCCTGCTAGGCTACAAAAAGAAAATAAACCAATTGTGTCACTTGAACGCCTGGACCTTTGATTTGTCATGTGGAAAGGTCTTGCTACGAACTTTAAAGATCTTGCTATCAGGTACTGCCCAACAGTTACGACTTTTCTCATTTGTATCCTGACGAATAATGCCCGAAAACCAAGACAAATCTATTGGGTCTAAAGGACCACCAAATAGAATGGCAAAGGGGTCAGGTTAAGACATAACTGGGCAACCTATAAAGTCATCAATCAAACTAAAAGAATGGAAATTTGAAAAATAAATAAATAACCTAAGCTCTTAGCATCACTGTCGGATTTGGTAGGTTCTTCCTGTACATGAATTGCAATGAAACTGTGAAGTGATGAGCAACAAAACTTTTGGCAAAGTACAAAAGTTGGGTGAATGTTTTTAGGGCGTGACTGTAAAATAGGTATTCACCTCCAAATCAGCTTCAGGGACTTGATAGTCATCGTCATCTTCCGACTCTTCATCTACCATATCCAAATGTTTACTATCAGTTTGTTTGGTCTTCGAGTCAGGTTCTTGAAGGTCCAAATAACACAACTAAAATATTTTACGCTTCTGCACTTAGCTTCACACTAGTTAAAATAACATTAGTTTTGAAAGTACAGACCAACAATTATGTACTGAAATTTCAGAAAGCATACAGGCAATAGGCAACACGAATTGGCAAATTCAGAGACTGATTGAACACACTACTTCCTGTATGTATTACTTCCGGGATCATTTTTCTGATATATAGTTGTACTATATATAAAGCAAACACAGGGAATAGAATAAGCACAATTGGCCGTGTTCAGAATGGCAGCAGAGGCAACTACTACTATGTGAACAAAAACAGATAAGAGGCAACATGCTATTTATCTAGTGGAAATACAGGCTATTTATCTGAACTACTATTTTTGGTCAGGTACACATTATCACATACACAACTCAAGCTTTTTCTCAGCAAAGATTATATTGTCCATCACCAGAATGTTTAGAGAGCAGCTCAATTTATCATATACACAATTCACAAGAAGCTTAATAAGAACAAAGCTAAGAACAGAGTAATCTTGTTTAGAACTAAGTTCAAATAAAGTTCAGAGCTAAGTTTAGGGATCAATAAGTTTCTGAATGTCACTGTTCATACATCTATTAGTCTGAATGTGCTCTAGTCAAGTATGGATGCATTGATTTTAAGGAGACAACAGGGGCAACCTTCAGAAAGAGTCACCTTCCTTGCCTCTGCGGCTCCATGAGCAAGGGAAGGACGATGAGAGGCTGAAGAACTCCGCGACAACATCTTGATGACCCGCACGGCCGTGCCGTTAGCCCACCCACGGCCACTCACGCCGCCGTAGCAGCCTTTGTCTCCTGCACGGCGGGTCCATCGCGGACGAGGCGGAGGGAGCCATGGATGCCGGCGCGGACGAGGCAGAGGGACACTACGGGACCTGGGAGCACGCGACGGGACCCTCCCGGCAGCGGGGACGGCCGCCGCCGCTGTGACCGGGAGCGCAATCCTGGTTCAACTCCTTGGGACGGCCGCCGCTGCTGTGACCGGGAGCGCAATCGCCGCCGCGGCCTCCATGTGCTCGGTTGGGGAGCTAAGGGCTGGTGAGGAGGGGTCAGGCCTGGATCTCGCTGGAGACGACGCAGGAGCGGCGCATCGCGTCAAGGTCCTCCCACGGACGGATGGCGGCGGCCGCGGCCTCCATGTGCTCAGTTGGGGAGCTGAGGGCTGGTGAGGAGGGGTCGGGCCTGGATCTCGCCGGAGACGACGCAGGAGCGGCGCAGCGCGTCGAGGTCCTCCCGCGAACGGTGGCAGCGAATGAACCCTAAAAAGACAAAAATATTCATCAATTTTTAAAAGCAAATATTCATCTAACTATAGTACTTAAATCATACATCCCAACTATACTACTTAAAATATTATTTTTATAATTGTGGATTTACCATTTTACCCTTGATTAAAAAAATAACTACAAAAAAGGAATTGCCACTCTTTTATTTGAAGTCCTAATCCTCTCAACTTTGGAGGCGTTGGGAGGCGTTACGGCGCATATGGGCCCACCGACCATAGACACATCCAACGTCTCCCTCATTGACGCCTCTCAACGCCTTCCCTTATATGGGCCCATCAATCATTAACACAGCTAATGCTTCCTGATGCCTCCCCAACCATAATAAAAAGTTCATATATGTTATCTTTGTTGTATACCTGGTACCACCAATAAATTCGCTTATTTATTTCGATCCATTTTTCTCGTGACGTCGCTTCAGTCTATTCATGACGGAAATCTGTTGTTCGTCATGGATTGATGGGTCACGGACCTCCGGCACCTCATTATCACCATGCGTCTAATGGCGAAATTAAAGTGGAAAAAAATCATTGAACATAACTTTTTTAGCTACCGATCATACATATTCATACACACCGCTCGACGACCCATTTTTGATGCTTTTTTATTGAACAATGACGAGGATAGATTGTCATATATAGAACCATCCGGCTTTGATGATTAATTTGCATTTCATCAAAAATAAGTTCGACTATTGGTAAGTTATTTGCCATTCAGTGGTGAATTCTGTTTTATCGTAAATAAGTTTGGCTAACGATGTCATGTACACTGTGGGGGACTACACTAATCAGGAGTTAGATCTCCGACGACGTCTCAAAGCCTGCAGTTTGGGGCTGGCAGCCATTGAGAAATCAAGGATCAGACAAAGATGGTGATGCCAACACAAAGTTCTTCCACATTAGAGCAAGCACATAGCGCGGAAAAAATTACATCCATTGCCTTCACACTGCTAGGGGAATAGTCATGGCTCATGAAGAGAAGCAAAAAGTGGTGGGAGACTATTTTGAAAACCATATCGGCTCCATGGTTCCTAGAAACACTACCTTCAATTGGCAAGCTCTGGGGTACTTCGCTGAAAGCTCTAGTTTGGTTTTGGTGAATTGATGAAACCCTAAGTGCTAACCTAATTTATCTAAGTGATCATGAGATAGGTGACACTATTCTAAGTGGCGGAGCAATGATGAAGATCATGATGATGGTGTGACCATGGTGATGATCAAGTGCTTGGACTTGGAAAACAAGAAATAGAAAAACAAAAAGTTCAATGTAAAGGTGAAATTTGATAGGAGCTTTTTGGTTTGGTGATCGAGACACTTAGCGAGTGTGATCATATTTAGAATCGATAGTCGTACTATTAAGAGGTCTGAAACTCGTATCGAAATACGGTTATCAAAGTGCCACTAGACGTTCTAACTCATTGCATATGCATTTAGATCTAGTGGAGTGCTAACACCCTTGAAAATGCTTATGAAAATATGCTAACACACATGCACAAGGTGATACACGTGATGGTTGGCACATTTGAGCAAGGGTGGGGAAGTGGAGGAGTTCGTTTTCACTATTTTACAGTGACCGGACGCAGGCCTGGTGAGTCCGGTCAGTAGAAACCGTGGCAGCATGGCTTAGGGTGTTGCATCGGACGCTGACCTGAGTCCGGTCGAGGTGCATTGGACGCGTCCAATCACTGTTTGGGCGCTCTAGAACCTCTCTGGAAATGACTTGACGCCGTGTAGCCATGAGCACCGGCGTGTCCGGTCATTAGTTGGAAGCGCACAGTGTTGAACTGATCTGACGCAGCGTGGGCGAGTCAGGTCATTCGCTGGTGAGTCCGGTCGTCACTAACTCAATCACACGGGAATTTGTCACCGTTGGGATCGGGCGATCATCTTTGAAAGGCAAGAACACGTGGCAGCGGATCTGCAACCAGATGCTGAAAGTGGTGCGTCCGATCACCCCGAGTTGGGCTGCAGTGAGAGCCCAATGGCTTTATTTCATGGGAGCTTCTATTTAAGCTCCATGGCCGGCTCAAGCTCACTCTCTTGGCCATTTGCATTACCATAGCAACCTTGTGAGCTTAGCCAAAACCCTCCCACTCATCTCCATCATAGATTGACCATCTTTGTGAGATTGGAAGTGAATCCAAGTGTATTGCTTGAGTGATTACATCTAGAGGCACTTGGTATTCGTGTTTCGCTGCGGATTTCGCTTGTTACACTTGGTGGTTGCCGCCACCTAGACGGCTTGGTGCAGCGAGGATCGTCTAGCGGAGGAAGGTGCTTGTCTCTGGCTCCGATCGTGGCGATTTTGAGGGGTTCTTGACCTTTTCCTGGTGAAGAGCTAAAAGATACTCTAATGGATTGCTCGTAGCTTGTGTGATCCTCACCTTGTGTTGGTTGTGCGGCACCCTATTGAGGGTTTGGCGTGTGATGCCAATTAGCGTCTGAACCTCCAAGTAAGTGTATCGCCACAACGGGAAGTATCTTGCCGGCAAGCAAGTGAACCTCGGTGAATAATTATTGTGTCACCTCTTGTCACCAGGACTATATTGTAATTGATTGGCTTCATCTTATGATTGGCACACCTCTCTACACGGCAGTATAAACATCTCAACCACTTGTGTATTTACATTCATAGTGTAGCGAAGCTCTTTAGTATAATTAGTTTTGAGAGCTAGCTTGTGTCGTATCTAGTGGTTAGTGAGTCTCTTTAGTTAGTCATTGAGAGTTCACTAAGTGTAGTGACATAGCTTTTGTGTGCCTAGATATCATAGAGACTAGAATTATGGTAGGTGACTTGTATTTTAGTAGGCTAGCGCAATGTTTGCTTCGCCTCATAATTGTCTAACCATTTTGTTTAGTGTTGTTGTAGAACTTTTTGTAGGCTATTCACCCCTCCCTCTAGCCATTAGGACCTTTTATCTGCACACACCTTGACAGAGCTTGAGGCACCTTTCTCCCAGTCCTGGCGGCTTCACTGGAGCCTTCTTCAAAGCCTGCTGGGAAATAATTAAGGACGACTTCATGGCCGCAATGCACAACCTGTTCGCCATGAACGCCTAGGGGTTTGAGTTGTTGAACTCGACAAACATCATACTTCTCCCCAATAAAGCAGACGCCTTGAGGGTCACTGACTTTAGACCCATCAGTCTCATCCACAACATCGCAAAGATCTTCTCAAAGATGCTTGCCAATAGATTAGCACCCCACTTGAACTCCCTCGTCTCAAGCTGCCAAAGCGCGTTCATCAAAAGGAGAAGCATCCACGACAACTTCCTTTACATCCAGGGTGCAGTATGCAAACTCCATAAGCTAAAGCTGTCGGCTCTGTTCATGAAGCTGGATATCCACAAAGCCTTCGACATGGTAAATTGGGGATATTTATTAGAAATTATACAGGCCTTGGGTTTTGGGCCTCGATGGCGGGAATGGATCTTTATCCTTTTTTGAACAGCCTCCTCCTCCGCCATCCTAAACGGACGGCAAGGCACTAGCTTCAACCATGCCAGAGGTGTCCGTCAGGGTGATCCTCTCTCCCATGCTTTTCATCCTAGCTATGGATCCACTTCAGCGTCTACTTGACATGGCAACCCGACAAGGGATCATAACCCCACTACCCCTGGCGGTAGCTAAATGGAGAACTTCCCTGTATGCAGACGATGCGGCAATCTTCATTAATCCGATAAAAGAGGACGTCGATGCTATCAAGACAATCCTAGAAGCATTTGGAAATTTATCAGGCCTCCACATAAATCTGCAAAAGAGCTTGGTTCATTCGATTAGGTGTAAGGACGTGGACCTCAACATGGTGCTATCACCGTTCACAGGTACTAGGGGCACTTTCCCTTGCAATTACCTTGGGCTGCAGCTACACATAAGATCGTTACAGAAGGTTCATGTCCAACCACTCATCGAACGAACTGGACAGCGACTGTTGGGCTAGAAAGGGAGATGGTTAAATAGAGCAGGACGTCTTAAGCTCATCTCCTCAATTCTCTTTGCCATGCCAACCTACCACCTTACAATTTTTCCACCGGCAGCGTGGACAAGGAGGAAAATTGACAAAATAAGGAGATCATTCCTATGGAAAGAGGAGGACAACGCAAATGGCGGTCACTGCTTGGTAAATTGGCCAACGGTCACGCGTCCGAAGGACCTTGGGGGTCTTGGAGTGCCTGATCTCGAGAGGTTTGGCTGTGCCCTCCATCTCCAATGGTTATGGCAGGAATGGACGGAAGACTCCAAACCTTGGTTAGGAATGGACATCCCTTGCAATGACATTATCCGCCTTTTTTCAATGCATCGACAACAATCACCTTGGGCGATGGCGCTAAGGCATGCTTTTGGCACAACAACTGGCTCGAAGGGGAGGCCCCAGGTATCTGGCACCCAATCTCTTCAGAATTGCCACTAGAAAGAACAGAATGGTAGATCAAGAGCTCAGAAACAACAATTGGATTCGCTCACTAAGAGGTCGCATCACCTCAGTCACCCATGTCGAAGAGTTTGTCTCCTTGTGGATCACGATACTTATGCACGGGAAAGTGCTAACAGCAGACAACTTGCAGAGAAGAGGGTGGCCACATCAAGACCACTATGCACTCTGCAATGGCCCCCTGGAAACCAGCCTACACCTGTGTTCGCAATGCTCCTTTGCCATGGTGGTTTGGAATCAGATGTTAACATGGGATCACTTTGAGGACATCCTGAGCCAACTACAACATGCCCCCTCTCAGATCTTTTCTTGGTGGAAGGACGCAATAGAAAAAGTTCCTAGTGCGGAGCAGAGAAGATTCAATGGCTTGGTGATTTACACCTTCTGGAATTTATGGAAAGAGAGGAATAGGAGAATTTTTAACAATGCCACTGAGACAACGCTGCAGGTGGCCATGAGAATTAAGGAAGACATAGACCTTAGAAAAAGAGCTTTTTCATAGGGGCTGCTCTTCTATCCTGATTGGGTGCTTCCAGATGCTCTGCTGTGTGACAACAACTTTGCCCTCTCTTGTACATAAACATCTCTTTTCACTATCTTAATTGAAAGGCAGAGTTCCTGCCATTTCTTTCAAAAAAAGTCCTAGGGCATGTTTGGTTTATGAGTTCTGTGTACCAAGCCAAATCTTGGTCATCTTGGCTGAATTGAGGCAGAAATCAGGCTAGAAATGATGTTTGATTTGTGATGGAGCCAAAATTCAGCAAATGCCAAAATTTAGAGTGGTCAATAATGTTTGGATGGTAAACATGTTATTTTTTGTCAAAGTTGTGAGGTATGACATGTAGGGTCCATATGTCATTGTTTCTTCATCAATGAAACATGGTCATGTAGTATCTTGTTTTGTAGATAAATTCATAAGGAATATTATGGTAAAAAGGAATCATGAATCAGATATATGCTTAAGGAGATATTAAAATTTGAAGCTTGATTATCTAAAAGTTCCAAACTACCTGCATGCAATGGTTTGTACGAGGGCAGTTCTAAAACAAGAAATTACGATGCTTTATAACTTGGCACGTACTACCTTTGTCTCAAAATAAATCAATTCCTAGAACCACCTAAAGTCAAACAATCTTAAGTTTAACCAACATTTTAGAAAAGAGTAACATCATCTATGACACCAAATAAACATATTATGAAAACATATTTCATGATGTATTTAGTGATACTAATTTGGTGTTATAAATATTGATGTTTTAACTTAAAAATTAATTTAGTGATACTAATTTGGTCAACCTTAAAATATTTTGACTTAGGATGACTCTAAAACTTATTCGCTTGAAGGCGAGGTAGTATGAAACTACTCATAAGTTCCAAGTTGAGACTGGCCTAACAACTTATACTTTGATTTGGATGGCACAAGCGGCCGAATTCTCGGCCCGGAGTTGAGCCAGCTTTAACTGTTAACTATAGGTGCACTTTTGTGGCTAAAAGCGAGCACTTGCTAAATCTTTTTGAAGTGCTTTGTAGAGGTAGGGCGCATGCATTTTTAAGGACGAGTGTGTGTATATATACGTAAGTATCTTCGTCTATCTATAATTCGCACGATGATTATACATGCATGTATGTATGTGAGTGTTTACGTCTATACCATAATTTGAAAAAAGGACAAAACATATCATCAAGCACTGAAAATAGTAGTATCCAATATGACATGTGGATATGCATCATCACCTATATCAATTAACAGAGATGAAACGATATAATAAGCTCAATATATTTTCCCAAAGATGCGATAGGTATATCTAGGCTAATCATATATGATCCCTATATTACAAATGTGAGTTTTTTCTTAAAACAATGGCGTGTTTTTTGGTATGTTGCAAATTAAACTTTGTTTGGAATGTTGCATTTTTCGTTTGGAGACTAGATTACACAGTTCTGATAGTTGATGATGTGTCTATAAAAAAATCTTTATTTGGAGATGAAAAAGGTTTAGTGCCTATTTGGATTTATTAGCACTAAAAATTAGCAGATAAATTGAGTACTACTGGATCAAAATAAACCTCATAATAAACTAAAAATTAGCAGCTAAAATGAGTACTACTGGATCAAAATAGACCTCATAATAAACCTGCTAATTATTAGCTAGGGAGCTACTAACTATTAGTTCTTAGCTGTTTTGAAGTTGCTAGTGGATGCTAATAGTTTATATATACCTTCAACCCTACAATCCAACCACGTATTAGGTGGTGGATCCTAACTGCCTCCTACTAAAAAATAGCTAGCTAAAAATAGTAGCGATTAGCTATAGCTAATTTTTATTGATAATGGATTCACACAGGCGTTTAGCGTAGCAAGTTTGCCAGGACAAATGGTACTGATTAACATTATAGATTTGTAGCTGAATAAGGAGGGGGGGGGGGGGGGGGGGGGGGGGGGGCAGGATGGCCACGAGAAGAAATCTGCGCTTGGTCAGTGTCCTCTGACTGTCTTCACCGGTGCTGAGTCAGGTGCTGACGAGCTACGATTCATTTTCTCTGCATGACTTGACTGACTAGTGGTTAGCACCAGAAGGAAGTAAAAAAAGTTCGCCATTTTAGCACAGGCAGTTGGCTGGTTGCTGCTTGCTACTCGTAACAAAACGGCAACAAATAAACAACATAATACTTTAATAACGCGCATATCCGGCTGGTATCGTTTACTGGATTTTGTTTCATTGTTTACAGGATCATCAGTTTTCTTCAGGACTGGATGCTTGTACTGTCGGAGGGGACCAAGCTGACGCTAGAACTTTCAGAGGTGCTGCTGGATGCTTGCACTCTCGGAGGGGACCAAGCTGACGCTAGAACTTTCAGAGGTGCTGCTGTGTGGAAAGATAGGGTATGAAAAGTGCTCATTGAGTCAGTGATTAGTTCCTTTCTACTAACGTAAGCATGATGATTGCTGGTCTCTAATAACGTTTCGACTTTCGCTGTTGGTTCATGTTTCGTTAGGCCTCTGAACAGTGCTGTTAAATTTATCTCTTCATTTCTGCTTAATTCCGCAACATAGGAGTGAAGTCCAATGGACAGTGCTCTACTGTTCTTCCACTGCGAGAAGAGACGACAGGCAATCTACAGTCTACAAGTCACTTGTACATTGACTGCTCAGACCGAGAGCAGCGGAACTGATATGCCTGACAGTTATGATTGATTGATTCATGTGTGCACCTGCACCGGCAGCAGGCAGAATCACGGGCCCAACTGCACACAAAAGAATGAACAGAAATGCGAGAGGGCAGCGACAGCCGACAGCTCCATGTCTGCAGCCAATATTTACTACAAATAAAGAAGAGAAAATGCTGTGCTTGCTGGCATGGCAGCGTCACAGGTCCTGTTCATTTTGCTAAAAAAAAAACAAGCCAAACATTGTTTTTGTTATGAAAGAAAAATACTGTTTCAGCTGAAAAAATAAACTGAAAAAGACGAATTATAAGAGAAGCGAACATGGCCATAGTTCAGGTGCACGCAGAAGAAATATTTGCTTGAGCAGACAGAGGAAATCTAAAGTGGAAGACCAAGGGCCTGTTTGGATTAGTTTTATATTCTTAAAAACTGGCTATTACCTTTGGTTTATGAACAAAATCTGGTGGTTTGTTGGGATCCCTTAGTTTTTAGAAACGGGTTTCATTTATGATTAGTGCCAATAGACTATTGTATCCTTCATTTATCGCTCTTAAACAACCATGGCGTGGTCTTTAATGAGGGTAAATGGGTGCAAAAAAAAAAAACTAGCAATAGCTAGGTCTCATCAGTTTAAGGGTTTTTTTTTTAGAATAGGTAGATTTTAAAAACTGTTCCAGAATCTTGTCTGTTTAGATCCTATTTTTAAAAGACATACTCTTAAAATCTGAATGGATCCAAGCAGGCCCCAAACCAAAAACCGTATTAGTGATGGCGTCACCCAGCTTTTCCTTTGCACAAAATGGCCCCCTGCCCTGCAAGTCTCTTGCGTTGGGTGCCTCGTGCCCTCCCTGTTTCGGACTTTCGGTGTTTGAGCATAAAATTTAGCGTGGCAAACTGGCAATGCAAGCAAGAAGCGGAAAAGAGTGGAGCCGGTTGCCCATTGGGGAGACACGCCGGGTTTGTTTAATCCCCTGACCTTAATTTCCTAGTGGCAGACCACGGGTCGGCGCCACCGTGGCCAAGGCCAACGCCATCGTCGTCAAGCATTGTTTCACCCCGGTGGAAGCAGTAGCTCGTCCTCGTGCTCGATCGCGGGTTGCAGTGCAGCCTGGCGCCCGGCCGGGGAATATTTACATATTTATTATTATTATAACATGAGTAATACAAAGATATCATGCCAGTGACTTGTAAAATGTCACCCGTAATAATGGTAAATATGTAAATGTCCACCTGACCGGGGTTATCGTGTTCTACGCATGCTTTGCCAGACAGCGAGAGTCTCTTTAATTTTTTTAATATAAAGAGTCTCTTAGCGATGATTATGATTAATTGCTGTAGTAGAAGTTGATCAAGTTGTCATAGTTTTCAGGAGGAGTAATGTTTATACTGTAGTTGGCGTTAGTGTTGTGTTCCCAGGTTGTTTTTGCTAGTAATTAGTCCCTCCGTCTTAGGATACAAGGCGTAATTGTTTTTTTCCTTAGTACCGTGATACACGGCGCCTGCACTTTAGCTCTCACATGCAATGTATTGGTTCTAACCCTGGCAAAAGGTGCCTGGCCAGACAGCTCCCCAAGCCGTCAATTTTGGGCGCCTGGTGGTCGGATGGACCTACTTGGTGCTCGCCTCCAAGTCACGCTGCAAACCAAACAGCACATAAGAGCGAAGTTAATGATAGAGCCAAGTACTTGGCTATAAGTCAAATTATAAAAGCCAAGTTATCTATAATTTTTTTATTATTATGTGGTACTATTCTTACTTTCTCTTTCCTACTCCTCCTCACATACAATATTATTTGGACCCATAGATGCCTATGCTTCCGTGCCTACCTTGGTGCTAGAATAAGAGCTAAGCTCTCTTCTCTCTCCTCTCTTCCATATCAGCAAAAATGCTGACTAGCTTGGCTATAAGCCCATTTATTGTACTTGCTCTAATGCAGGACCAAATCGACTCCTCAGCGCCCACGCAAATTTATTTGTGCAGCATGCATGCATGAACGGTGAAAGCTAATTGGCTACGCCGTTTCTACACGCATACATGTGGCGTCACAGTTTATTGGACAGAGAACCAAAATGTCTTTAATGTATAGGAGTTAATTTGTTTCTTGGTCTTGGTGCATGAGGGAGTTGCGTCTTCTATCTTGAAACGAAGGGAGTATAATAATTAAGTTGACGTCACTCTGGGATACTGGGCCACGAGCCCGCTACGTCTTTTTTTTCCGGGCCCGACAATTTACATCTGCTAATGCTTCAGTTAGGACGTCTGTCCGTCCGGATGGCTTCTCCATTAAAAAAACTGGAACTCCACCGCACTCATTTTCTCCGACCGACTCCACCGCGCTCGTCTTCCTCGCTTACGCCCGTGCTTCGTGGTCGTCATTCTCCATCATCGACAGCTCCGGCGCTCGGTCCGCCGTAGGCCTGGCCGGCGTGACCTCCCCATCGGCCGGATCGGGAGGTCCACCGCCGCCGCCGGGCCTCCTTCGCCCCGGCCGGCGTGACCTCCCATCTCCCCCGTAGCCGTGGTCGTTTTCCTGCCCGCGCGCTCGTCTTCCTTGCCTCTGCTCGTGCTCCGTGGCCGTCGTCCTCCATCCTCGGCAGCTCTGGCGCCTGGTCCGCTGCCGACTTGGTCGACACGACCTCCCATTGGCCGTCATCCACCATCCACGGCTGCCAGCTAGCCCGAACCGGCCGTTCCCCCGCTCTACGCTGCGTCGTACGGAAGAAGGGTGAAAACGCACGTTGCAAGCCTATGTTTCAAGTGTTTCAGATGTTTCATACGTATGTTGCAAGTGTTTTATGTGGATGTTGCAAAGGTAAATCAGGATATTGCATATGTTGCAATTGTTGTACACGTAAGTTGAAAGCTTCTGTTCCTCATGTTTCATCTATTTTTCAAACTTATGTTGCAAGTGTGTTTATTTGGATGTTGCATATGTTTCACAGATATGCTACAAGTGTTTTATTTAGATATTGCGTATGTTTTTGTAATGGTTTCAAGTGTTTTCAGGTGTTTTTCAAGTGTTTAAGATGCATGTTTCAAGTTGTTGCGTATGTTTTTGTAATGGTTTCAAGTGTTTTCAGGTGTTTTTGCAAGTGTTTTAGATGCATGTTTCAAATATTTCTTCTGCCTTCAAACTTATGTTGCGAGTATTGAATCTGAATGTTTCAAAAGTAGATCGGATGTTGTATTTCCCTCCTCACCTTCTGCTGTCTCGCCTCGGTGTCTCCTCCTCCTCCATGTGGCACCTGGGCATCCGTCGCCTTCTGTCCCTCTTCTTGATGCCGGTGACGTTTGGGACGGCGCAAGCACCGCACGGGGATGCGAAACGGCACGAGAAAAGTATCCTAGGCGCCGGACGCCCAGAGCACTAGCAAACTTACATTCGCACTGGTTGCACTGGCCCAACCATTCCGGTGTTTTAGAAGACGCAGGCGGTGCCCAAATTTCACTGCAAAAAGCTTTCATGCATGCAATCCGATTAGCAGCTCCATCATTGTGTGGCATTATTAGAAAAAAAAAAACTTTGACTGTGCCTGCGTGCGTGCCAACTGCCAACGCTGAATGGCGTGGTCGCGTACGACGATCCTGCTGTGCTCACTTTCCGCTCCGACGATTGGGACGGGCCGGGGTTGGGCGTCCACTACGAACCAAGAAGCAGTGAAGGTGGTCAGGTGGACGCGGAGAGGTCAGTCACTCGGTTGTACGATCGAATTGTTTTTTGAGGGAACAGGAGGGACTCGGGTAGTCCCTAAGTGGTGAATTCTTTTTTCTAGAAAAAGTGTTGAGCGGTGAATAGTGAGGCCCTTCCCTATCCCCTACTATATAAATCCATCGATGGCAATCCTTCTTTCACCACACCTGGGGAGAGCTGGAGAAGCACACACATCCAGAGTCACCACACGCCAGAGACGTCCCCACCCACGATAACCAATGGCCAACCGGGGAGAGGTGCCTAATCATCCAGTGCAGCACATTATGGCCTGGAACGCCGACGTGCCAGGCCACCGCCACAGGTACCATCTCCATCTCCTCGACGCCGCGCGCGGGCTCATGCTGCTAGGAGCAGTCGCCGCCGTCTCGGCCGTGGGCAACCCCGACGCTGACGGTGACGCCGCGCAGGTCTTGCTCGGCTTCGTCACCTGGCTGCTCGGCGTCGGCCTCCTTTCGTTGGTGCCAGTGGCAGGCCGGTTCCCGCAAGCTGACACGTTGGCCGGCGCTGCCATCGCCAACGCCAGCGCCGTCCTCATCTACCTGTTCACCCCATGGAACTAGAGCTAGCTCGCTCCATCTCTCTTGCATTTGCATATGGGTAGTGATGCGCACTAGACAAACGGAGAGTACGTAAGGTCTTTGGTTTGGTGTGCTTCTATCGGATGGCCATGGAAGGACGATCGATGTCCATTGTGCTATTTCTATTTCTTTGTTTCAAGTACCATATCCAGCTCGCTCTGTACTGTACCACCGAAGCATATGTATTGTGTACGTGTTGCCCGGTCTGTTCGCCTGTTGATTTCAGCCAGGGCTTATCAGCTAATCAACAGTGTTTTTCTCTCACAACAAACCAGCACCAGCTGGGCTTATCAGCTCAGAAATCAACCAGCGAACAGGCTGATTAACTTGCTGTAGCGTGAGTGATCAAAAGGAAGTCCCTATATATCGTGTGCACCGGTCCGTGAAGGCACACACACAGCGACCGTATCTTGCAGCGCACGCAGAGAGTCGTGCGTGTCGCAGTGCTCCGTCTATGTGCGGCACGCACAATCATCTGCTAGCAACAATAAACCCTATCGCTGTGTGTGTGTTAGGCCAAAAAGGGAACAATAATGCTCTCGTGAAAACGTCTGGACGGACGGACGTGGCTTCCCACTCGCTACCGCGCTATCTGCTCGCTCCCGTCCGTGCCCTTCTAATCTAAAAAAACTCTACTCGGAGGTGCTCACCCAGCAGGGGCTTGCTAGGGGTGCTCGCCCAGCAACTCGCGCTAGTAAGTAAAAGCACAAAGCCAACTAAGCTCACTAGCAATGCTCAATAACAAAGATAACCAATACCAAATTAGAGAGCGCAAATACTTAGCTACACAAACTAAGCAAAGTGACTAACAAAGTTACACAAACCAAATTAGTCACGCAAGGGAGCTACTTCTATGCTACACAAGCAAGAAGGTAACTAGTGAGCTATACAAGCAAACTAATTCCAAGAGCAACTTCACAAGCACAATGTATATGAAAGTAATTACAAGCTTGTGTAACGAGGATGCAAACCAACGGGAAGAATAAAGTTGACACGGTGATTTTTCTCTCGAGGTTCACGTGCTTGCCAACACGCTAGTCCCCGCATGTCGGGCATCGCAAGAACCTACCCTAAAAGTGAGGGTAGCTCAATGACATGCTTTACTAGAGTTGCTCTTCGCGGCTTCCGCGGGGCGAGCACAATGCCCCTCACAAAGCTCTTCTTCGGAGCATCGCACAAGCTTCTTGCGGGCTTCGACGGAGATCACCACCAAGCCGTCTAGGAGGTGGCAACCTCCAAGAGTAACAAGCACCACCGGCTCGCAACTCGATCACCTAGTGTCACTCGATGCAACCTCACGATGTAATCGCACTAGAATCGCTCTCTCACACAATCGGATGATCACTATCAAGCATATGTGAGATGGAGGGCTCCCAAGCACTCTCA
Source organism: Miscanthus floridulus (assembly GCF_019320115.1). Taxonomy (NCBI): domain Eukaryota; kingdom Viridiplantae; phylum Streptophyta; class Magnoliopsida; order Poales; family Poaceae; genus Miscanthus; species Miscanthus floridulus. Next base: position 95,809,890 of record NC_089598.1, on the reverse strand, counting down.
ATCATGGACACAAAGTCCCCCGAGGTGCTCAGCTCAAGCCATGGCAGAGACCCCTTTTTATTTATAGCCCCACGGGCTAAAATAACCGTTACTCCTTCACTGGGCGTTTTTAGGTTGACCGGACGCCCGGTAATATCGATCGGACGTAGGACCTCAGCGTTCGGTCAACGGATGCTTGCCACATGTCGCCTCTATTCAACCTTAGTCACTTGATCTCAACAGTCAAGTGATGACCAGACGCAGCTGCTCAAAGTGACCGGACGCAGGACCCTAATGTCCGGTCGTTTCCAGTAAGCTTCCAGAGGTGAAAATTCATGACCGGACGCGTCCGGTCGGTCACGATCAGACACAACATCAGTGTCCGGTCATTTCTGCTCTTCTCTATGCTGCCACGTCAGCAGGACCGGACGTAGCCACCCAGCGTCCAGTCACAAAGTGACCCAGCGTCCGATCGAAGACCAACGCCTGCGCCTTCACTGCTGCCACTGACCGGACGTAGGACCCTAGTGTCTGGTGCACTCTATGAAACCCTGTCTTTTTTTTGTACAGGGCGCCAATGGCACCGTCGGACTGTTCGTACTCTACGGGCGGACACTTTGCCGGTGAAGTTCCGAACCCTTCTCGCCTCTGTTTCATCGCCGAGTTGATCCACATCAACTCCAACTTCATTTCCTTTGTAAATGTGCCAACACCACCAAGTGTACACCACCATGTGTATGTGTGTTAGCATTTTCACAATCATTTTCTAAAGGATTAGCCACTTAACTTGCCACACCACTCGATCCTAGCGATGATGCAAAGTTAGATCACTCGAGTGGCACTAGATGACCGATACGTAAACATGTTTGCCCCTTGATGAGGACATCACTCCTTTGGATGTAACAGCTGATCCTTCAACCGTCATGCAAGGTCCAATGACCCGGGCTCGAATGTGTCAACTCAATTTACAGGTGAGCTCGTTCTTAAGCGATCATTTTCATACTTTTGAGAATAGACTACTACCTAATGATGTTATCTTGCTTAGGAACATTGGAGAGGGTCAAGAGGGACTAAGAGGACGTGGAGGAGGTGATGATGACCAGCAAGGACGTCCAACACAAGCCGGAGGCCCAGTCCAACACGAATTCGAGTCTGCCTCGGCCTCCAGGACTAGTCTGCCTTAAACTGGTCGCCCAGGACGCATCCGGACTCCGTTTTCGATGATCCACATATGGATGGAAAGCTAATTTGATAAGGAAGCCAATCCAAGAGGTTTCACGTCAAAAGCTGTTCGGAATCAACGGGAATCGTCGAAACAAGTCAGCGTCCAGAATCTGCCAGGGTGCTGCGACACCGTTTTTTTTGGTCCGTTGGACCGTGTATCGAGTTTGGGCCCATTAGGGGCACGTCCAGGGGTCTTGCACGACCCTAGAGTCTTCATAAACAGCTGCCGCCCCTTCATTAGGGTTTGAGTTTTGCTTAGATTATTCTGTCAAGAAACAGTTTCGCCGTTCTTCGGTTTGTGAGACCCCAACTCGTGAGATTAATCATACATCCACAATTTGGTTGCAATCTTTCTTGTTCTTGCTTGTGTTCTTCGTTGCGCAGGCAGGGATTAGCCTTCTTGGCGAGGTCAACCTGGTCTGAGACTCGGTTGATAACCAGAGGAGCTGTGGTGCTAAGATTGCAGGGTTCGATCTTTCGATCTGAAGCCGGATCGGTGTGTCATTCTCCGCCACAACGATAGTTACCATCACCTGACGGAAGATCGGGACCCCCGTCTCCATTAAGTGGTAATCAGAGCTAAGGTATACCGTCAGGTTCACTTTTATTCCCTAGTTTGAGAGTTTCGCATTCGTCCTATAGTCCAGTGCCATACTCGTTTTTCCTATCCTAGAACCTTCCGCGCCATAGCCTTTGCATATTTCAGTTTCAGAGTCCGTCGTGTTGAGTTTGTGTTCTGGTCGAGGTCTTGTTGCTGGTTAGGTCGTGTTAGAGTCCAGTTCGTGTGTTTCCCCCCATCGTTTCTATCAAATCTTGGCTGTTGTGACCAATTTTGCACACATTGTTCCTGTTTTGTCCTCTAATTCGGAGCCAATTCTTAAAACTGGTCTAGTTTTCGCATACGAACTCCGTTTTCGACGTTCCATATATGCAAATCGATCAGAAAAAAATTTCGGATCCGTCCATCCCCCGCATTGTCGAGGTTCGGAATTTTTAGATTGGCCAAAAAGTGGTCACAAGATCCTCGTTTCGTGGTCACAAGGTTTTTGTCAATTTTCATCCAATTTTCTGAAAATTCCACAGGCCACGTCTTACACTTGTTTGAGCTCATATTTTCTGTGGTTACTGCTTTTGTGCTCCTAAGCAAAGGAAAAATATCAAAAAAATAAAATAAAAAAGTTGAAATTTCCCAAAAAAACAACGACAGCCCAAAAAATAGAAAAAAAGAGAGGGGCAAAAGAGGAATAATATCTAGAGGAGCACATAGAGAAGCCCAAAGTGAGCTGTGTTTGCGTGTGCTGTCTGGTTCCTTGTTTGTGTTGCTGTTTCCATCCACCATACTTGTTTTTCTCATACCTATCACCTTGCTATCCACCATATTTTTGTCACAACCTGGTACTTGCAACACTTTAGACCAGCAACGAGAACAAGTACTTTGGACTATAATTCAGCATTACTTTCTGTTACTGACTTGTGTGCCAAATATACATATTACTCTTTGTTTGCCTTCCAAGCTCCACAAATTCTTCAGATCAGTACAGACAAAGGGCCTTGCAATCTCGGTACCACTACCTCATAGGTATCACGAACCAGCCGCCGGTTGTACCGCCCACTGCTTGTGTTGGTAAGAACTTGGTAAGAGCTTGGTAAGACGCTTCCACTTGCTGTGAAAAGTGACACCACTACAACCACGTAGTCATTTGGTAGGGATAACTTTCACCTGTTTGTTCCTGTTTTTGTGTTTTCAATGGCAGGAGGTGAACAGACTGCAGATAACAATCCTAAGGGTTTCAGCGAGTGTGTCAGCCAAGAGCAACTACAAGCTGTTGTAGAGGATGCCCAAAAAAGGATGAATGAGGCCGTCAGGAAGGCCGTCACTGACGCACTCATTGAACTCAACATTGGCAATAGCATGGAGAGATTGGACAAGAGAATTTCCACGCTAACCGACAAGGTTACTGAGTTGGAAACCTTCGTGGCGGGCAACAACGACGTTTCTGGTAGCAACACCGATGGTCAAGACACGGTGCATGATGCCGCTGGAAACATAGGTCGAGCAGCTATCCGACAAGAGAGATTACGACAATGTCTACGCCGCAACACGACAGGTATGGGTGGTGTCCATCACCACCACCGTCAAGGTAATAATCACCGTGTGCCCGATGATCCTTATGCTAAGATTAAGTTCACAATACCATCTTTTTCGGGTCATTATGATGCTGAGGGATATCTTGATTGGGAGATGACGGTAGAACAAAAGTTTAGTGCCCACCTTGTACCTGAGCAGCATAGAGTTAGACAAGCTACTAGTGAGTTTAAGGATTTTGCCATTATTTAGTGGAATGGGCTAGCTGCACAGGATGCTTTACCTGGTACATGGGAAGAACTTAAAGTAGCTATGCGTGATCGTTTTGTTCCTCCTTCTTATTATAGAGACTTGCGTAAGAAATTGATGCGTTTAGAACAAGGAGATAAATCTGTACAGGATTACTATGGTGAGCTCCAAAAGGGATTGATGCGCTGTAGTGTTGTAGAGGGAAACGAAGATGCCATTTGTCGTTTTTATTCTGGTTTGAGGCGTGACATTCAGGACATTGTTGATTATAAAGAATTTAACACTGTCAACCAGTTGTTTCAATTTGCTATGCTTGCAGAAAAGGAATTGCAGGGGCGTGAACAGCAGGGCAAAAGCAAGGTCAGCACCAGCACATACACGCCACGCTCGGCACCATCTTCGGGGCTGACCAAGCCAACCACTTTTCGGACGCCTCCACCAGCGAGCAAGCGACCAACAGCCTCTAGAGTTTCCGCTATACCTAAGACACCTCCCGCACGACCTTCAGATTCAGATAAAAATTCTTTGCAGGTGCCTACCAAGAGTTCCTCATCCGTTGCATCGACGGGACGTACTTCGGGTATTCAGTGCCATCGCTGCCATGGCATTGGCCATGTGCAGAAGGACTGCCCAAGTCAGCGGGCATATATTGCTACAGAAGATGGTTACATCAGCACCTCTGACATTGAGGATGAAGAAGACCAAGATGTAGATGAGGAGGATGGCGAAGTCCTTGGTGACGAGGCCACGGCGTCCTATAGGAGCATTATTGTACAGCGGGTGCTCAGCTCACAAGTCCAGCAGCCTGAGAAGCTACAACGCCATAACTTGTTCCAGATTTTCTTCGTCATCAGCGACCGACGAGCACGTGTCATTATTGATGAAGGTAGCTGCAACAATTTGGTGAGTTCTGATTTGGTCAAGAAGCTTAGCTTGACCACACGCCCACACCCACGTCCATATCATATTCAGTGGCTAAATGATTCTGGTAAAGCAAAGGTAACACAAACTTGCAGAGTTTCATTTTCCATTGGTTCTTATGCTGATTCTGTTGATTGTGATGTGGTACCTATGCAAGCTTGTTCACTTTTATTGGGTCGTCCTTGGGAACATGATAATGATGCTACACACCATGGTAGAAGTAATAAATACACTTTTGTGCATAAAGGAAAGAAAATTACTTTGGTACCTTTGACCCCTGCTCAAATTGTACAAGCTGATAGAGAATGCGCTGCTAGTTTGAATGATGTTCAATCTGAAAATCAGCAAGTTGCTAATTCTATTTTCCCACCTAAAAAGGATAAGTCTACATCTATTTCTAAGGCTGAGGGGATTAAATTGAAGGGTGGTGTTATGCTTGCAACAAAATATGACTTTGCTGAAATTTCTGTTGATGATATTTGCTATGCTTTGGTATGCAAACGAGCTATGTTTTTACTTGATGATATTGTTAGCTCGGTACCTCCTGCTATCACTAACCTTTTGCAGGAGTATGAGGACATTTTTCCAGCTGAGATACCCCCGGGGCTGCCACCTATGAGAGGGATAGAGCATCAAATCGATTTGATTCCGGGAGCGACCTTGCCCAACCGAGCTGCATATCGAACCAATCCTGAGGAGACTAAGGAAATTCAGCGGCAAGTCCAAGACCTTTTGGACCGCGGGTATGTACGTGAAAGCCTTAGTCCTTGTGCCGTTCCTGTACTTTTGGTTCCTAAGAAAGATGGAAGTTGGCGTATGTGTGTTGATTGTAGAGCCATCAATAATATTACTATTCGGTATCGTCATCCTATTCCTAGGTTAGACGACATGCTTGATGAGTTGTGTGGTTCTATAATTTTCACTAAGATTGACTTGCGAAGTGGCTACCACCAGATTAGAATGAAACTTGGAGATGAATGGAAAACTGCATTTAAAACCAAATTCGGGTTGTATGAGTGGTTAGTTATGCCTTTTGGTTTGACAAATGCACCTAGCACTTTCATGCGCTTAATGAATGAGGTTTTAAGAGTTTTTATTGGTCATTTTGTGGTAGTTTACTTTGATGATATATTGATTTACAGCAAGTCTTTTGATGAACATATGGATCACTTACGTGCTGTTTTTAATGCTTTACGAGATGCACGTTTATTTGGTAACCTTGAGAAGTGCATCTTTTGCACGGATCGAGTTTCTTTTCTTGGCTATGTTGTAACTCCACAGGGAATTGAGGTGGACGAGATGAAAATTGAAGCCATAAAGAGCTGGCCGGTTCCCCAAACCGTCACACAGGTGAGGAGTTTTCTTGGTCTTGCAGGATTCTACCGCCGCTTCGTCAAAGATTTCAGCACCATTACTGCCCCATTGCATGAGTTGACGAAGAAAGGAGTGGTGTTTCATTGGGGAGAGGCACATGAGGAGTCCTTTGACACTTTGAAGGACAAGCTTACACACGCACCATTGCTGCAACTTCCAAATTTTGGTAAGACTTTTGAGCTAGAATGTGATGCTAGTGGACTTGGCATTGGTGGTGTTTTGATGCAAGATGGTAAACCTGTTGCTTACTTTAGTGAAAAATTACATGGTCCTGTTCTTAATTATTCCACGTATGATAAAGAATTGTATGCACTTGTCCGTTCTTTAGAGACGTGGCGTCATTATTTATGGCCTAAAGAATTTGTTATTCATTCTGATCATGAATCACTTAAGTATCTTCGCTCTCAAAATAATCTGAATCGTAGGCATGCTAAATGGGTTGAATTTATTGAGTCCTTTCCTTACATTATTAAACACAAGAAAGGGAAGGATAATGTGATTGCTGATGCTTTGTCTAGAAGATATACATTGCTGTCTCAACTTGATTGCCGGATTTTTAGTCTTCAATCCATTAAAGAACAATATGCGTTTGATTCTGATTTTAAGGATGTGTTGCTTAATTGTAGAGAGGGACGCACATGGAATAAGTTTATGATCAGCGATGGGTTTTTGTTTAGAGCTAACCGCCTATGCATTCCAGTTGGTTCCGTTCGTCTTTTGTTATTGCAGGAGGCACATGGAGGCGGATTGATGGGACATTTTGGTGCCAAGAAGACGGAGGAGGTGCTGTCCACACACTTCTTTTGGCCTAGGATGAGGCGTGATGTGGAGCGGTACGTGGCTCGGTGTGCCACATGTCAAAAAGCTAAGTCGCGTTTGAACCCACATGGTTTGTATATGCCTCTTCCTGTTCCTTCTACTCCTTGGGCAGATATATCTATGGATTTTGTGTTGGGATTGCCAAAGACTAAGAGGGGGAGGGATAGTATTTTTGTGGTGGTTGATCGTTTTTCTAAGATGGCACATTTTATTCCTTGTCATAAGAGCGACGATGCTGTTCATATTGCTGACCTTTTCTTTTAAGAAATTGTTCGTTTGCATGGTATGCCTTCTACTATTGTTTCAGATCGTGATGCAAAATTCTTGAGTCATTTTTGGCGCACATTGTGAAATAAATTGAGGACCAAGCTGTTGTTTTCTACAACATGTCATCCCCAAACTGATGGGCAAACTGAGGTTGTGAATCGAACATTGTCCACCATGTTGAGAGCCATTTTGAAGCGCAATTTGAAGATGTGGGAAGAGTGTTTGCCACATGTGGAGTTTGCATATAACAGGGCGGAACATTCCACCACCAAGGTAAGTCCTTTTCAGGTAGTGTATGGTTTTAACCCCCGTGCTCCTATTGATCTTTTGCCTTTACCTACCACTGAGAGAATACATAGTGATGCTAGAGAGCGTGCTGATTTTATTCGTAAGTTGCATGAAACAACTAAAGCAAATATTGAAAGCATGAATGAAAAGTATAGAATTGCTGGTAGTAAAGGTAGAAAAGAGATTAAACTTGAACCGGGTGATTTGGTTTGGTTACATTTAAGAAAAGATAGATTTCCTGAGCTACGTAAGTCTAAATTAATGCCAAGAGCAGCTGGTCCTTATAAGATTCTTGAGAAAATAAATGATAATGCATACAAACTTGAGTTGCCATCCGAGTTCGGGGTTAGTCCCACATTTAACATTGCAGATTTGAAACCTTATTTGGGAGAAGAAGATGAGCTTGAGTCGAGGACGACTCCAATTCAAGAGGGGGAGGATGATGAGGACATCACTCCTTTGGATGTAACAGCTGATCCTTCAACCGTCATGCAAGGTCCAATGACCTAGGCTCGAATGCGTCAACTCAATTTACAGGTGAGCTCGTTCTTAAGCGATCCTTTTCATACTTTTGAGAATAGACTACTACCTAATGATGTTATCTTGCTTAGGAACATTGGAGAGGGTCAAGAGGGACTAAGAGGACGTGGAGGAGGTGATGATGACCAGCAAGGACATCCAACATAAGCCGGAGGCCCAGTCCAACACGAATTCGAGTCTGCCTCGGCCTCCAGGACCAGTCTGCCTTAAACTGGTCGCCCAGGACGCATCCGGACTCCGTTTTCGATGATCCACATATGAATGGAAAGCTAATTTGATAAGGAAGCCAATCCAAGTGGTTTCACGTCAAAAGCTGTTCGGAATCAATGGGAATCATCGAAACAAGTCAGCATCCAGAATCTGCCAGGGTGCTGCGACACCGTTTTTTGGTCCGTTGGACCGTGTATCGAGTTTGGGCCCATTAGGGGCGCGTCCAGGGGTCTTGCACGACCCTAGAGTCTTCATAAACAGCCGCTGCCCCTCCATTAGGGTTTGGGTTTTGCTTAGATTATTCTGTCAAGAAACAGTTTCGCCGTTCTTCGGTTTGTGAGACCCCAACTCGTGAGATTAATCATACATCCGCAATTTGGTTGCAATCTTTCTTGTTCTTGCTTGTGTTCTTCGTTGCGCAGGTAGGGATTAGCCTTCTTGGCGAGGTCAACCTGGTCTGAGACTCGGTTGATAACCAGAGGAGCTGTGGTGCTAAGATTGCAGGGTTCGATCTTTCGATCTGAAGCCGGATCGGTGTGTCATTCTCCGCCACAACGATAGTTACCATCACCTGACGGAAGATCGGGACCCCCATCTCCATTACCCCTCTTGATAGTACGGCTATCTATCCTAAAATCAGTCATAAACTTCTCTACACACCTATGACCGGTGAAATGAAATGCCCTAGGTTATACCTTTGCCTTGTGTATTCCATTCCATCTTCTCCAATGTCGATGCAACACATGCACCAACACGATCAACAATGATATTATCCACTTCATATCATCACGTGATCATATTGGTTCATCGATCTTGATTTCACTTGCTTTTCACTGTTGCCTTCGTCCATCGGTGCCAAGTCTTGCTTAAGCTTCACCGCCACGCGGTCCATCGCTCCAATGCCTTCGACTTGCCCTTCACGCTTGCAACCGGTCCATTAAGCCAAGTCTTGTCTTGATCTTCTCCACCTTGATCACATGACTTAATGTCATGTCTCATGTGCAATGAGCTCCTTCATCATCACATGTGTGAGCTTTGCAACATCTTCGCGTCATTTTTACCTTCATGGCATATGTTGCTCACACACATGTACCCGTGGACTAATCACCTGTGTATCTCACATAACCATAATTAGTCCACCTAGGTTGTCACTCAATTACCAAAACCACACAAGAACCTTTCACCAGGCCGCCAAGCTGGTGCTTGCCCAGGGTCACACAATGCTCACCACTCTGCTAGGGCACCGGTGAGCTCCATGCGCCGCCACCGACCTCCGCGCCGGCGTCGAGCTTCACAACAACCAACCTTCATTAGTCCAAACAACAAGGTGACATTGCACTGAAAGCGCATGTTGCAAGCTTATATTTTAGGTGGTTTAGATGTTTCATTCGGATGTTGTAAAAGTATATCAGAATATTGCACATGTTACAATAGCCATATACGTGTGTTGTACATGTATATTTCAAATGTTTCATCTTTTTCCAGTAATACTTGCGTTCGCCATGGAATGGGAAGTTGACCAAGTTATCATAGTCTTCACAGTTTCTTTAGAGGTACATACTGTATAGACGGCGCCACCGCGATAGCGCTGTGTTCTATTCCTAGACCCAGGTTCGACGTCACTCTAAGATACTGGGTTGCTAGCCCGCTACCTCGGTTTTTTCAGGCCCAAGCACCAAATTTACATGAGTAGTTTTTCCCTGTATGGCCTTAGAAAAAATGGCTCTTCCTTATATGGCCCTTTTTTTTGAACTTACTTGTATGGCCCTGAAATGAACTTTCATTCCTTCTCTGGCCTTTCGTCCGTTTTTGCCACTTGACGATGTTAAGTCAAGGGTAAAAAGACCATTTTACCCCTGACATAAAAAAATTACAGAGTTTTGTTCGATTGTTGTATATTTGGAGTAATATTAAGTAAATAAATTTACACATAACAATAGGGCATATTTAAAGTATATAATACACATAACAATACATATTTAGAGTAATATTAAGCAAATAGGACACATAACAATACATTATGTGCCCTAAAAATTTTCACACATGCATTGCAATTAACCAAGTCTCACATAAATAAGATCTCACATAAAATCCATCATTGTTTCAGTCACACATAAATAAGGTCTCACATAAATAAGGTCACACAAGAGTGCGAATTCAAAGATACATTGGTCTTACATACAACTAGCAAATTCAATAGGCATATCACAAATCAAAGACTGAGCCTTCTTTTGCTTTGCGTGCTCATGACAGGGCTGCTAGGAAGTACTGCCTTGCTTCTTGTATCCATCGATGGGCTGTCAAGTGGCACCTTTGGAATGTCTGCGCCTTTTTTCTTTAGCTTCTTGATGGGTGTCCGCTTCCTGTTAACTTGAGCAGGTTGATCTTCGCGTGAAGCAATAGAAAATGATTTAGGCTAATTTGACCCACTTCTTGACCTACAAATATTATACATTGACAATGGTTTAGATAAGAGGAAAAAATTGGATTCATGTAACTAAAATTTAGAATTAGAAAATGTACAATTTTAAACGTCTAGAGTTAGAGTTAGTGCGGTTTTCCTTTTTCTTACTTGAAACCTCCAAGCTGTGGCTATCATGGTAGTCAAATAATGAAGTTTTCAAAGCAAGATGTGATGATATAGAGAGAATTCAGCAATATATAAATTACCTTTTAGAGGCTTTAGGTGTATAATCATCACTTTTCCTCTTTTTAGAAGATGTTGTTTCCAAGTTTTGACTACGATGACAAATTAATTGGTACTTAGAATCCATCAGAAGTGCGAAATAACCATGTGAGAAAGGAAAAAATACCAAACCTTAGAGGAAAAGACATGAATGCCGCTGGTGCATCTTTCTCTAAAGGTACAATGGAACTTTGGATTGATTTGGTGTTTCTTGCCCTCTTCTTTGGTTCTCCCTTGAAATAAGAATAGAACCAATATCATGTACTTTACAAAGGGAAAACATAAATGGTAGAGAAGACTAGACAAGTTATTACCTGATTGCTTTCATAGCTTCAATGTCTTCTGGTCTGCCTCTCTTGCAATTATGCCAATGATGTCCATAGTCCATACAAATAGGGCACTGATGCTATCCTTTTCTTTTTTTTCTTGTCACCGGTACCTTTGTGCCTTTCAGTTTTAGGCCTACCAGCAACTGATGTCAATAAAGGTGGGTGCATGGAAAATTCAAGGTTAGATTTAGGCCACTGAGACTTGTCTGGCATAGGCGCATAGCAGAAATCAGCTAACTGTATGCAACTCTAAATTTCTCAACCGAGTAGTACAAGTCAACATAATCATCTATTGGTGCATCGCTAAGGGATGTGATGAATGCTAGTGCATGCTTGCAAGGAATCCTAGAAACCTGCCATTGTCTGCAAGAACAAGTCCTCTCTTGTAGGTTAACAATAAACCAAAATCCACTTCCTCCCATTGTAGTAACTTCAGCTACCTCTTCTGAGCATTCTTCAACTTCCAAGTTTACTTCTCTACTCTGCTCATTCAATTCCTTGATGATGTGGGGTAGAATCAAGCCCTGAAGTTTTCTCCCTATTTTCCTTCTTTTGTTCCACTTGGACATGAGCATTTGTCTGAGCTTGTCCATGAACTTGTGAGGCTTAATCCAGTTGTTGAAGTTTTCTATAAGGTTGTTAGTCACATAGTCTACCTTACAAATGGTTTTGAATCGGCTCCTTATCCACAACTTTTTGTGGGTTTTTCTTAGCCAATTTGTTGCAGCTGGCTTTGCATTCTCCATAGCAAGCCAATGTTTTTTCAAATAAATATGGGCTCCATGAGTAAGCTGCTACCCATAGGTGGTCATCAAACACCTTAGCATGATACCTTTTCTTGAAGTTGGTCACCAAATGAAACATGCATTCTCTATGTTCAGCCCCAGGAAATACTTCACCCACCCTTGCCATCACAGCCTGTCCTGCATCAGTACATATGGTTAAGCCCCTTGGTCATCCTATAGCCTCTCTAAGGTGACTCATGAACCAAATCCAGTTCTCAGTAGTTTCTGAATCAAAAACTCCAAAGCAAATAGGTACAACCACTTATGCCCATCAACAGCACATGCACTGGCCAATTGCCCCTTGTACTTGCCTGTCAAGAATGTGCTGTCTATTGCAAGATATGGCCTACAACCAGCAAGGAACCCATCTATGCATGGTTTTAATGCAAAAAAGAATCTTCTAAATATGATCTTGTCATCTACCATGTGATGGTCAATAATGACTAAGCTAACAAGGCAACAACTCTCAACTTGTGCTTTAAACTTGAACAGATTGTCAAAGCTGGAATCCCAGTCACCATAAAGCCATTTCAATGCTAGCTCCTTACCATCATACACTCTCTTGTTGTTGATATTTACCTTATGATGTTCTTTCAATTTGTTCGCCAATGCTGCTGCACCCAAAGATGCATCCACTATGAGGAAGTCCTTCACCTTTTCACATATCCAAAATTTGGTTGCATTCTTCACCCTCTTTTTCCTCCTTGTACTAGAGCAAGCATGAGTACAAGGGTTCCTTTTCACCTATAAGATGAGAAACAATTAGTTAGAAAGATAAATAATAAAGCTCTAAATAATATGCAATCTCAATTAACGTAAGGACAAAGACAAAGCCTTACCATAACAGTGCAGTTGTCCTTAGTGGTAGAAGCAAATATCCACCATGGACGGTTGTCTTTGTCTCTACTTGAACAATATGCCCTGAACCTATTTAGCGCACTCTTTGCAGTATTGAACTCAAACTGATTTTTGATTGCATGCTGAGAAATTACCAATTTAAATATCTCCATATTAGCATAAGTGGAGCCTACTACCATTGGTGGATCTTCTGGATCATGTTCTACATTTGGAGCATAGTTTTCCTCGTTGCATGGCATCTCTTCCTCATCCGTGACTCATCTCCACCTTCACTATTATCCTCATTATCATCAACAACATAGGATGGGTCTTTTCGAATAGGGCTATGAACCACCCGTGGAGCATTGGGTGCTACAATATCACAGTATATAGCTTTCTCATCAACACCTACATGTTCATTCTGTGGTTCAGGATTCCTAAGGTAATCATCCTCATCAGCATCATCATTGTCTATGTTGTTATTGTCTATGTTGTCCTTAGGTTGGGTACCCACACCAAAATCCCACTCTGTGATAGGCTCATATGGATCAGAATGACATTGATATACAACAAACATGATGACAACCTTTCTCTTCAAATGTTTATCAAACATAGACATCAACTCTTGGTCGGTTTTTACTTCTGGAAAGATTTTAGACCTTCATCATAATACTGAATATGAGCTACTTTCAAATAACCAGGCGGGTACTTCTCTACCACTGATTCAACAAGATCCTTATAATTTGTTGTGTCTGAATCAACAACCATGTCAAAGATAAAACATTTCACATCTTGTCTACACTTCTTACGGTTGCCTAACAATTTAATTTTCAGCTTGAAAGTGGTGTTCGGATCCTTGTTGTTATTCACAATCAACGTAGCGTTTCAAAACTCGGTAAATCTATAACTATCTAACTACTTCTACGAGCACAGAAAATTGTGGACTAAGCCTTGAAGCCAATCTTCCAGATCAGACCCGACGTCCTGCTCGATGGGATCCTGGGTGGTGGCGCCCTGCTCGGCCTCCACCTGCTCGTCATCCACTTCTATGGCCTGCTCTGCTCGACTTGGGGAGGGGCCGGCCGAAGAAGCCTCGCACTGCCCGCGGGAGGGGCACGTCGCACCAGGCTGGCCGCGGCCACGGGAGGGGCCGCCTGGGGCCTCCCCTGCCTGGCTTTGGGGCGCGTGCTGCACAAGACAGGCGACCGCGCCTCCCCCATGGTGGGATACGAAGGGAGTGGGACCGAGAGGAGGCGGATCTAGAGCCGGAGATCTAGGCGGTCTTTTCTATTTACGATACGCGACCACTCGGTCTCGTGCAACGCTCCATCGATCTGGATGGGGAGCGGCAGTATTGCCAGAAAAACAGAAGGGTAGTGTTGTCTTTTCGTGTTTCAACCAAGGGCCAAACTAACAGAGTACCCTCACAGACTTGACATAAGGCCATAGAAGGAATGAAAGTTCGTTTCAGGGTCATAGAGGTAAGTTCAAAAAAAAGAGACCATACAAGGAAGAGTTATTTTTTCAGGACCATATAGGTAAAAAGCTCAATTTACATTCGCATCACTTTCATCGGCCACGATAGGCAACGCAGGCGGTGGCGCGGTGCTCAAATTTCATGCAAAAAGGTTTCATGCAATCTGAATAGCAGCTTCATTACTCAAGCGCGCGGTAGCATGTGCTCGCCAGGTGGGTGGCTATGGCCTCGCGCATGTGCTCACCTAGGCCGCCGAGCAAGTGCTTGCTCAGGGTTGCACAGTGGTTGTCGCTTCACTAGGGCACTGACGAGCTCCATACGCCGCCATTGGCCTCCGCGCCGACGTCGAGCTCCGCAACGACCAGCCTCCATTTGTCGGAGCAGCAAGGTGACATTGCACTGAAAACGCATGTTGTAAGCTTATGTTTCAAGTATTTCAGATGTTTCATCTAGATGTTGCAAAATTAAATCGGGATGTTACACATGTTGCAATGGCTATACACGTATGTTGTATGTGTATGTTTCAAATGTTTTAGCTTTTTTTAGAAGCATGTTGCAAGTGGATGTTTGGATTGTTTTAAAACGTATGTTGCAATTATTTTATCTGAATGTTGCATATGTTACAGTGGCTATACACGTATGTTGCAATAAGCCCTCCATGCTGCAAGTATTTAAGTATTTTATGAAACACAGAAGCGGACGCAGGTGACCCCCACAGAGCGGCGTGGGCGGTCGAGCAGCAAGGCGAGCAGGGGCGGGCACGCAGCAAGGCATTGGCGAGCCAGGCACGGGCAAGCAGCAGGCGCAGCAGGCCAGCACCCGCGGGCGTGCGCTAGCCACGCTGAAAAAAGGAATCGAACGTACTAAAAAAAAGGAATCGAGTCCGGAGCCAAGACATGGGTCAAGACGCTTCTCACCTGTACGGCTGTAAAAGCAGAGCCACTAATCCAACCATCGCTGAAAAAATATCAACGAACGATAAACAGCCCATAACTTTCTCTGTATTTTGAAAAAAAAATAGTTCCATAACTTTCTCATTTTTCATAAAGTTGAAAAGTTATACTCAGAACTTAGAAAATTGCAAAGTCATACCTAGAACTTAGAAAATCGCAAACTTAAATGTAACTTTGAAAACTTACCACCACAATTTTTTGTCATAACTTTTTTGATACAATTGTTTAAAGAAATTCTATAAACAATTTATCATGACAACTTTTCTATATTACCTTTATAATCTATTTTTTATTCATAACTATTAGTTGACAAACTTATCATAACAACGTGTCAACATAAATTTTTCTAGCACAACCTTTATGTAATAATCTTACAAATAACATATACATACATATTTTTTTTTTGTATAACAACTTTTTTTTACATAACTTGTTCCGAACAAATTTGTCAATCTAAAAAGTTCGTAGCATATAGAAGAAAAAGTTGAAACGGCAAGTACGCGGACGATTTGCTACAACTGGACACAGTGTCGAGAGGACAAGGAACCAAAAAAAACAAAGTGGCCTGCCGGGACCGCGCCGCGCACGGAGGCACGTGCAGTGCAGGCCGTGCAGATTTGCGGTCGGCGTGTGCAGATTCCGCCAGGCTCCGATTACACAAACGCCTCAGTTTCGCCGGCCCAACTAGTCCAGACTTGGTCTGTTATTTAGCCCCCAATTCATATTCGCATGAGCTTCATCGGGCCAACAAGTCCTGGCACAGCGACAGCTAGACCCAGCCCGGTGTTGCTCTGGTATTCCAGTGGTGGTGGTGGCGCCGCTACGCGTAAACCCGGCGTTCACTCGCTGAAAATGACAGAGGTGTTTGGCTTCGTCGAAAATAGAAGGGGACAAGGGGTAGGTTTAGGGAGTGCGGTTGGCTGATGTAAGGACGGGGCCCCGGACCCTCGCTATGGTATAAATGGATGGCAAGCCTTGTCCTTCCATCACACCTGGCAGCACACATCCCTCCAGCGCGCGAGTGTCGTCCCCCGACACGGCGAATGGCCGATCACAGGGGGAGCAGCCTAATCACCCGGTGCAGTACATCCCTGCCCACCGCCACCTCCTCGACGCTGCGCGTGCGCTCATGCCTCTGGGAGCAGTCGCCTGCGTCACAGCCACGGATGATGCCACGCAGATGCAAGCCATCTTTCTCGGTTTCGTCACTTGGCTGCTGGGCGTGTGCCTCCTTTCCTTCATGCCAGTGGCAGGTCGGTTTCCACAAGCTGAAGTGTTGCTCGGCGCTGCCATCCCCAACGCCAACGCAGTCCTCTTTTTTTTTTTACACGCCAACGCAGTCCTCAGGCACCGGCAGATGATCATGAATCATGATCCCATGGAACTGGCTCCTTTATCTCTATGTACTCTACGTTTTCTTCGTGTACTCTACTCACTACCGGACTCAGTGGCTCCAAAGCCCAATTTGCATTCGGCAAAGGCTTTGCCAAATGCTGCACTCGGCAAAGCCTTTGCCGAGTGCTCGACACTTGGCAAAGTTGGAACCGAAAAAAACCGTAAAAAATGGTGAAAAATGGATTTTTTTTTAATCGGTGGAGGTCCCCACCGGTCAGTGCCCGCCCATCTTCGGCATTTTGCAGCAACACGGCTGACGGGATTCAAACCCACGACCTCCCCCTACGCGCGAACCTCCTCTACCACTATACCACACTGTCACTTGTGTCTGGATTCCGTTTTAGTTCCCAACATATTATACTAAACCGAGTGTAAATTGCTTGTTTGAGGCTCTAAACGAATTCAAATAAAAAAGTTGTAAACTACAAAGTTTCATAACTTTTCGAGATCTACACTTTTAGTTTAGGAAGTTTTTCCATCCGAGGTCGTTTACAAAATTTGAATTTCTAAATTTTGAAATTCAAACGCAGTTTTGCATGACAAGATGATTTCAAATCAAAAAGTTGCCAACTACAATGTTTCATAACTTTTCGAGATCTACAGAGTTTATTTTGGTTGTTTTTCCATCCGAGGTCGTTTGAAAAGTTCGAATTTTAAAATTTTGAAATCCAAACACAGTTTTGCATGACAAGATGATTTCAAATCAAAAAGTTGCCAACTACAATGTTTTATAACTTTTCGAGATCTACAGAGTTTATTTTGGTTGTTTTTCTATCCGAGGTCGTTTGAAAAGTTCGAATTTTAAAATTTTAAAATTCAAACGCAGTTTTGCATGACAAGATGATTTCAAATCAAAAAGTTGCCATCTACAATGTTTCATAACTTTTCGAGATCTACAGAGTTTATTTTGGTTGTTTTTCCATCCGAGGTCGTTTAAAAAGTTTGAATTTTAAAATTTTGAAATCCAAACACAGTTTTGCATGACAAGATGATTTCAAATCAAAAAGTTGCCAATTACAAAGTTTCATAACTTTTCGAGATATACAAAGTTTATTTTGGTTGTTTAATCATCTGTTCATTCGACATGGTCGTTCTAACATTGTTCACAAATCTTATATATCTCTCTTGTAGTTTCATAAACTACGAGAGAGATATGTTAGATTTGTGAACAAATTTACTTTCACTTTGTCATATGAAGAAAAGACCAAAACAAACATTGTACATCTTAATGAGTTATACAACTTTGTAGTTGAAAACTTTTTCATTTGAATTAATTTACTGCTTCAAAATGTGCTATGAATTTTTCTTTGCCGAGTGTAAAAAAAAACACTCGGCAAAGAGGTTCTTTGCCGAGTGTCAAAAAAAACACTCGGCAAAGAAGCTTCTTTGCCGAGTGTAAAAAAAAAACACTCGGCAAAGAAGCTCTTTGCCGAGTGTCAAAAAAAAAAACACTCGGCAAAGAGCTTCTTTGCCGAGTGTCAAAAAAACAATCGGCAAAGGCGTCTTTGTCGAGTGCACGAAAAACAACACTCGGCAAATCACTTGGCCCTCGGCAAAGAGCCGGTCTCCGACAGTGACTAGTAGTATCTGTAATGAATGGTGTCTCTACCGGTTTGCTGTGTTGCTAATAATAATACTGTTGTTTATTTTGTCCTCTCCATCCATGAAAGTTGGAGGACGCTAGCTCCGGTCAACGATGCGTGCCACCGTAGCGTCCCTTGTCGCGCTAGCGCATGTGGCGCGACAAAGTACTGCAGTCGTCACGCCAGCGGGGGCTTGCCATCAATTTATTATTATTTTTTTGAAGAGCGTGCCTGGTGCAAGCGGTACAGTCTTACCGTCTGTGACTGGAAGGTCCCGGGTTCGGGTCGCGGTCTCCTCGCATTGCATAGGCGAGGATAAGGCTTACCACTAACACCCTTCCCCAGACCCCACACAGAGCGGAAGCTCTCTGCACTGAGTACGCCCTTTATTATTAAAATTTTTGTGGTAGTCTGATTATTTTATATTTTAACTGCAGTGAAAATTTCATACTGGTTTATATTTTTACACACTTTTAACTATTTTAAAATTATTTAACAAGAATAAAACTAAATAAATCTATAACTTCGTTATACATGATCCAATGAGCATGAAATTTTTACTGTAGTTCAATCATATAATAATTTTCCTACCATACAATTTTCACCACAACTAGACCATAGAAACTACAACTTTAAATTAATTACAAAAAGCATAGATCTAAAGCTATAACAAAAACTTTGTACTAAATCATACCATATTATATGGTTACTGTGTAGATCTACTCATGTGGAGTCTAAGAAAATTAGATTTTCCTTGTTATGATTTTTCTGTGATTTACTATGATTTTTCAAATATTCAACTAAAATAAATAAAAAACAAAAAAACAAAATCATCTTTGAAAACCACCTATAACCGGTTCAGGGAGGTGAAATGAACGGTTTTAAAAGTTGAGGGATGTGGTTTACCTAATTTTGAAGTTCAGGGAGGAAAACTAGACTTTGAGGAGCTAAAATGGACTTTTTCCCTGGGTATATATGCCTAGATTTTGCCGGCCCAACCGATCCACGGTTCGTGAGGCCTGGTGCGGCGTTAGCAAGGGAACATGCCTGTGTAAATAAAAACCCACCCAATTTCACACACACACAAACGATTTTTTCCCATAAAAAACACACAAACGATTTTTCCTTTATTGAAACAAGTTATTTTTTGTTAAGAAAACAACACACGTTTAATTAAATCTCAATCAGTAACTGAAGCCAGGTACTTTAACTACACAAGCTAAGCACAGAACCAGAGCCTTGCAGCCATTGAGAGCTAATTTACAGAGAGGAGAAGAAATCTGGTCTTCGATCAGAGACAAAAAAAAACCAACTACAATTGTCGTTTGTTTTGAGTTACCCACACCATGAAAGTAGTAAATAGGAAGGCGAATCATGAGTGTTGGCAGCTTGTAGAGATGAACACAAGCAAACAATGGAGCTGAATTGAATTGTCCAAGCAGTAAAGTCAATAACGTGAGACTGTTTAATCTGCCTGCCACGTGGGAATGGCCATATTCAGCCTGATCGGCTGTCTTTTTTCTTAGGCTATTGTTGTTGCTGTAGTGCAGTGATTATTAGAAGTACTCGCTACTAAGTGCAATAGAAAATCGAGCAAAAGGTAAAAAGATATTGTAGGCAGGCGGAAGGGGGGAAAGTACTTTCACTGTTTGGTTCAGCTAAGCTGTTGCGAGCTATGCGTTCTAGAAAAGCTTTAATCTAACTATAGAACCTATCCTCTCTCTCTCTGCTTTGAAATAGCTCTGAAAACGTCTCTATAGTTGCACCCATTTAGAAAAGCTAAAAGTAGGATTCAAGGTGATGCGAAAAATATATACTACGCAAAAGTAGTTGTTACTAGGAACACAGCTTCAGGTTCCACCTATTTGGTTGTCATTCTATTTTTTTAAGCTACAGAAGCACTTCCGAGAAGCTAAACCAATCGTAACCTCAGCCTGAATGCCTTCTTCACGAGTGCAAGAGGATAATAAAAAACTATACGAATGGAGGCATACAAAAATTCAAGTACGGTGCATCAGAAGGGTTTAGACACAATTTTGAAACCAGTTGCTAGTCAAAAAAAAAAAAAATCCTCACAGTTACAGTGAAAAACAGAGAGAAGGAAACATACTACCCTCAAACAAGAATATATATTTGCAGTGGAAAAAAATAAAATAAAAAAAGGATACGTACACCTTAGCTTGCTGAAGAACAGCGTTTAGAGACCGGAGGACTACGAAATGGGGAAGAATTTGCCCGGTCATCGTCAGTGGAGAAATTAGATTAAAAGGAGGCCGTGGGCTTGGAAAAGGTGATGAGTGGAGGGGGGGGGGGGGGGGGGGGGGGGGGGGGGGGGTGGTTTGGATAAAGGTGATTCACCGGGGGAGGAGGGGTGGCGATAAGGTGAGTGGAGCGATCGAACATCATTTGAGCACTGCACAGATAGCGTTCGTACACCTTAGCTTGTCTCTTGCTTTTCTGGGGACTTTTTCCAGACCAGACATCGTTTGAGCACTGCACAGCTAGCGTTCGTCTGCTGCCGCGGACGACATCGTTTTCCAGCAGGACCCACATGATTGCTACTCGGAATCGGAGGTGTCCACTACAACGCCATCCTTCCCGTTATAAAAGCCGCATCCTGCACACAGCACACACATCCACAGATCCACCCACCAGGCCACCACACCCCTCATCAGTCCCAGGCTCCAAGCCGCTCCATCCCGAGCGAGAGGCGGCACGAATGGCCAACCAGGGAGAACTGCTGCCTAATCACCCGGTGCACGACGACGTCCAAGAACAAGCAGGCCGCCGCGACCACCAGCAGCACCACCTCGTCGACGCCGCACGCGCGCTGATGCTGCTAGGAGCAGCCGCCGCCGTCTCAAGCTCAACCGTATGCAGCTGCAACCCCGACGCTGACGCCGCGTGGATCTTCATCGGTTTCCTCACCTGGCTGCTGGGCGTGTGCCTCCTTTCGTTGGGGCCATTACTGGCAGGTCGGTTCCCAGAAGCTGATCGTTTGGCCGGCGCTGCTATCGCCGGCGCCGGCGCCGGCGCCGTCCTCAGGCGCTTCTTCATCCCAATGAACTAGCTCCATCCTGCGCGCATGGGCAATGAGCAACAGCTGGTGTACGTTTTGGTGTGCTTTATTATGGTGGTCAATAAGGATCTACGTATATACGCCAAAGCTACATATTTATCTTTCTTTGTTCCCCATAGTACCCTGTCTCTCCCAGATCGCTCTCTTCCAAAGCATGTACTATTATGCCTGCTGTGTTATGTAATAATACTCTATATACAAGTGTTGATAGTATTTGGCTATGTTGCAGCTTCCTTATATTGTCCAATATAGATTTTTCTTCTTTTTAATAATTCCCCGTTTTTATTTACATGTCGTAGTATGTTTGTTCTAAGTCAAACATTTATGTCTTTGACCATTGATTTTTTTTTAAATTATATAGATACATGACATAAGGTTTATGTTTTTAGATTCACAATAAAAAATACTTTCACACTGTATAATTCATAGGTTATAAAACTATAAGGATTTTTCAGAATAGATGGTCAAATATAGTAATATTTGACTTCAAAAAAACACTACTGGAATCCTCAAATTTGTCGAGTGTTTTTATGTTTGCCAAGTGTATTCCCTCGGGCACTCGGCGAACAAGTTCTTTGCTGAGTGCCGCGACAAAAACACTCGGCAAATAGGGCGTTTTGCCGAGTGTAAAAAAAAACTCGGCAAATAGGTGGTTTGCCGAGTGTTAAAAAAACACTCGGCAAAGAAATAAAATCTTTTTCTAGAAAAGAAAAAGAAGAAAAAAAATAATTTTTTTGCCGAGTGCTCAGATCTAGAACACTCGGCAAAAAAAAGAAAGAGAAGAAAAAAATGGAAAAAAAAACTTTGCCGAGTGCTCCATCTGAAACACTCGGCAAACAAAAAAAAATCCTTACTTAACCGTGTCCCCAGCACCCCCACGCCTCCCCTCCCCACCCCTTATCTCTCTTCCCTTCCCCCAGCGCCACCTCTCCTCCCGACGGCGCCCTCTCCTCCCTCACTCCCTCCGGCGCTCTCCTCCCTCCCTCCGGCCCGCTTCTCCCTCCCTCCCTCTAGCCCTCTTCTCCCTCCCTCTTGTGCGCCCTCTCCTCCCTCCTTCACGGCGCCGTCCTCCCTCCGTAGCGGCGTCCTCTCTCCTCCCTCCGGCGCGGATCATGGCGAAGCGGCCCTCACAGCGCTCGGCGGCGCAGATCCATGCCGAGGCCGGGTGGATCCATGGCGGGGCGGCGCGGATCCAGGCCAGGCTCCGGCGGATCCTCACTGTGGTGGCCCACCTGTGGCGGCATCGCGTGGGGCGACGCGGCCTCCCTCTCGCAGGTGCGGGCGGCGGCGTACCCCGCCGGCGGATCCTCCCTCTCCCTCGAGCTCTGCGGCAGATCTGGCCAAGGAGCACCTCCAGCTGCGGCGGATCCTCTCTCTCCCTCGAGCTCGGCGACGGATCTGGTTGAGGACCATCTCCAGTGGCGGCGGATTTGGCCGAGGAGCACCTCCAGCGGCTTCTCCAGGCGCATCTGCGACCATGGCGTGGTGGTGGTGGTGGTGGTGCGTGGGTGTGCTGGCGGCGGCGTGGTGGCGGATCTGGGCGCTGGAGGAGGCGGCGGCCGTGGTGGGCAGCGGCCGGTGGCAGCCGTGGTGGGCGATGGCCGGTGGTGGCAATTGTTTTTTTTATTTTTTGCCGAAAATGTTTGCCTTGTGTTTTTTGGGCACTCGGCAACATCTTTGCCGAGTGCACGACAAAAAACACTCGGCAAACTAGCGTTTGCCGTAAAAGGGTTTGCCGAGTGTCGTTTGTCGAGTGTAACACTCGGCAAACCCTTTTGCCGAGTGTTTTTGGGGCTTCGCCGAGTGCCCCTGGCACTCGGCAAAGTTCCTGTATCCGGTAGTGAAACCTAACGTGACATAAAAAAGAACGGAGATAGTACAGTTAGCGGCTCTCATGTCTGATTTGTTTTTTTTAATAGTACTCTCTCTGTTCTAAATTATAAGTCATTTTAAATTTTTTGGAGAGTCAAAGCATCTCAAATTTGCCCAAAATTATATAGAGAATTACAAAGATTTATGACATCAAATAAGTATTACTGTAAAAATATAATTAATAAAGAATCTAATGGTACTTATTTGGTATCATAAATATTATTATTTTATTATATAAATTTGGTTAAACTGGAGATGCTTTAGCTCTCTTATAAAGTTGGATTCACTTATAATTTGGGACGATGTGGGAGTATTATTTGGTTACACTTGTAGCGTGAGTGATCAAATTGCTATGCTCTGGTCGTGCTAATGTTAAACGGGCTCTACCACTATATAGTACATGCTGGTCCCAATAATTTACTGACATATACGCCTCAGTTTCGCCGGCCCAATCAATCCAGACTAGGTGAGACCCGGTCAGGCGTTAGCAGGAGAGCAGGCCTGTGTAAATTAAGGCCCATCCTAATTTGCTAGCCAGACCCATGAATGTCACAACCAATGGGCAGTGGCGAACCAGGGTGAGGTGCAGGTGCAGGTACAGGCCGACGTGCCAGCCTGCCAGGCCACTGGACCATCTCCATCTCCTCGACGCCGCGCGCGCGCTCATGCTGCTAGGAGCAGTCGCTGCTGTGGGCAACCCTGACGCTGATGACACCGCGCGGGTCTTGCTCGGCTTCGTACCTGGCTGCTCGACGTCTGCCTCCTTTCTTCGTTGGTGCCAGTGGCAGGCCGGTTCCGCAAGCTGATGCGTGGGCCGGCGCTGCATCGCCAACGCCAGAGCTTAGCAGCCGGGGGACGGGAACGTGCCCCACGTTCCCGTTCCGGGAACTTCGTTTCCGATTCTCGGAACGGGGACATGGCGGGACGCCGTCCCGACGGAAGATGGAACGCGACTCGCAACCACGAGCAATCAAAGGAACGTCGAGTCCCAAACGAGGCTGGAACATGACCATCAGCCACGGCGAGTCGGGGACATCAGGTACGAAGCAGGCGCGGGGAAGAAAACACACCTCAGTCAGGTTGCGTCGCTCACGGTCTCGGGCTGCTCGGAGCCCCAGACACCGGCTGCCCGGAGCCCCGGACGCCGAGCCGGCGAACGGCGAACCGCGCTGTCCCGCCCGCTCCGCAGCGCCGCATCGATTCGATGTCGTCCCGCCAGAGTGGGTGGCCGGCCGGCGGCGGCTGTGCGCGCTGCGCCGTGCTCGTGTGTGGGCGGCCGGTGGCGGCGGCCGGCAAAAAAGAAATCTCACCCTGGACAGTCCAGTACACTATAGTATAGCTCAGCTCCTTTCTATTTCTTCCTCCTGCCGACAATTCATGATGCATCATATGGCGCCAGAGACGACGACGGATGGAGCTGCTGGGCTAGATAGGTCGGAATCCGTCACCAGACTAAAGTTCCTGCAGGCGCGCATGCGGTTCAGAAACTACGTACCGGCGGGGCCTCTGCGATCTGCTGTGTTGTTCGATTGATTAATTCTCCCTACCAAATAAAAAGATCATTCCCGTCACTAGGGGCCACACCCACACCGGGGCATCTACGATCGAGACGTACGTGCGTGCTCCATAGATCGATCGATCTCTCAACTGCCACTGCTACCAATTCTGATCGATCGAGCACCGTAAAAAATTCTACTAGTAAGTACACGTACGCGCAACGATCCTAAAAGGCTAATCCCCGTCTCATTGCTCACCGTCGCCATCTGACGAAGGTTTATTATATGAATATAATAAATATGTGAGGTTAGCAGCACAATAAGCTGTTATTCTCGTCGACGTCGTCGTCGTCGTGGCGCTGTCTCGCATCTAGCTGTCTCCAATGCAATACAATCCAATTCCAATGCCAGGCCGGGGTTGCACTGCACTGCACAATGCACATAATGCTGGTGGGTGAAGGTAGTTGGAGTTGGCTGGAAACTCCCTTGTGCATGCGGATCGTGGGACGGATCGAATTAGAACTGTTTTGTATGGTCATAACTGAATTGTAATTGCAGAAGAAAATATTGATGGTTGCAAGGTTACCTTCAGTATGCAAAGGATGTACGACCGAATTTCAGCATGGTGGAATGACATTTCCCATAAAAGAATATCTACGCCATCTCCTCATACTTAAACTCACATAACTAATAGGATTATCACTACTGGAAAACTGAGATTTGCCTAGTGTTTAATGGTTTGCCTAGTGCCGATCGTCGGACACTAGGCAAAGAGCTATTTTGCCGAGTGTTAGACCCCGGAGCACTCGGCAAAACAAAGGCACTAGGCAAAATAACAATTTACCGAGTGTCGACACTAGGCAAAGAAATCCACTCGGTAAATGACTATTTTACCTAGTGTCAATACTAGGCATACCATCACACTCGGCAAAGGCTGCCGGAGGGCAACCGCCGTTACCATTTTGCCGAGTGTCTTCCGTTAACACTCGGCAAAATTAGAACTTTGCCTAGTGTCTCCGGGCGACACTAGGCAAACCGGCCAGTTTGCCTAGTGTCTTACAGAGACACTAGGCAAAATATTTTTTCTTTTTTTGATTTTAGCTTCCAATTTTTTTTCTGTAGCTTTCCTACTATACCTTGACCAACATGTTGAAAGTTGGCACAATTTTATGAAATTTTGCTATATTTCTTTAGTTTATTTAATTTCTTTGAATTTTTTCGACAAATGCAAATTTGAACTGCAAGTGTGACGAATAATGGCAATTCATGAATGCAAAAATGATATTCATGTTAGTAAGTGTTAGTTGAGGTCGTATCCAGAAACAGACCAAAAAATTCACACATCTTCACGTCGAGACATGACCACGAACTTGCGAGCAAATAGTTTTTAAATTCTATTAAATGAAAACTGAGTCTGAAATTCATGAAACTTGTCGACAAGTCAAGATATCGCATGCGGGTGCCATGATAAAAATTTAAAAAGATTTCGAGCACATCGTCACGTATGATGCTTAGAAACCCTAACATCTTGAGCACATCTTGAGATGTTAGGGTTTCTAAGCATCATATGTGACGATGTGCTTGAAATCTTTTTAAATTTTTATCATGGCACCCGCATGCGATATCTTAGACTTGTCGACAAGTTTCATGAATTTTAGACTCCGTTTTCATTTAATAGAATTTAAAAACTATTTGCTCGCAAGTTCATGGTCATGTCTCGACGTGAAGATGTGTGAAATTTTTGGTCTGTTTCTGGATACAGCCTCAACTAACACTTACTAACATGAATATCATTTTTGCATTCATGAATTGCCATTATTCGACACACTTGCAGTTCAAATTTGCATTTGTCGAAAAAATTCAAAGAAATTAAATAAACTAAAGAAATATAGCAAAATTTCATAAAATTGTGCCAACTTTCAACATGTAGTCTCATTTTATGTAGGGAGGCTCGATAAAAAGTTTAAAGACCAAAATTGAAAAAAAATAAATAAGTTTGCCTAGTGTGCCAGCTAGACACTAGGCAAACTGGCCTCTTTGCCTAGTGTCTCATGGAAGACACTAGGCAAACTTATTTTTTATAGTGTTTGCCTAGTGTTGGGTTATCGACACTCGGTAAAGTTAATCAAATTTGATGTTTATCAAATTTTCATTTGAGATCATTTGGTGTCTCAAAATTATTTTAGTAGTTTTGATTTTAATTTTTTAAAATTTAAAATTTTCCCATTTTTAAAGGTTCAAATTTTGCAATTTTATTTTGAAATTGATTTTGTTTGGTGTGGATTAATTGTCTTTCAGAGAAAAAACTGCAAAGAATCCTTATTTGAAAAGAAAGTCTCACAAACGCGCCTTAACCGGGCCAGCCAAAATGTAAGGGCAGTAAATTTTATAAGAGCAACAGACAAGTGAGAAAACCGGCCGCTCGTGCTCCACTTGTCTCTACCTCAGTCCACACGCGCGAGCAAACCCCGCACCCTTCTCCCTCCACACTCTTCCCCTCCAAAATCCGACATCAAATTGTGCGAGAGAAACGTAGCAAAATCGAAAGGGGGAAAAAAGAGCTAAACCCAAATCGACCAAACCCAGCCCCGGAACACCCGCCTCCGCCGCCGCCGCCATCGCCGGCGGCCACTGCAAGCGCGGCGCGGTGTCCGAAACCTTCTCCTGTGCTGCGAACCCCATCCACCGCCGTTCCCCAGGCCGCGACGGCGGCTAGGGTTTGGGAGCGCTCGCCCGCGACCGGCTGCCCCGTCTCGGACCTCGACCTCGACCTCCGTCCTTGCCGCGCCGGCTAGGGTTTGGGAGCGCTCCTCGGCGTGGCCCGTCCGTCTGCTCCCACGGCGCCGCCCCATCCTCACCATCCTCTCCGACCTCGGCGCCCCCTCCACCAGATCCGGCGCTCGGCCGCCCTCCACCTGGACGACGATAAGGAGCAGCAGGCGGCGGCTGGTGGGTCATTCGACGCGGTGGTGGAGGAGCTGCCGCCGCCGCCGGCGGCATCTACGGCGAGGACGGTGAAGGATGTCAACCCTCACGAGTTCGTCAAGGCCTACTCCGCCCTCCTCAAGCGCTCTGGCAAGGTAACAGTGCCCGACTCACCCCGTTTCCCATCTGATTCGACGCTGCAACAAATGGTCGCGCATCGCTGCAGTCAGCGGAGACGAGCTTGTGCGATTGCATGGGATTGCCGTTGCCCGAGCAGTTAGTAGCTATACTGTGATTACATGGATCCATCGCGCGTGCTACTACTTTGGTTATACTAGTGAACTGCTCACATTTGATTGGTAGGTTGGAGCGTGATTTGCTCACATAACTACTAATCGTGATCTGTTGGGCATAAGCAATGCCGTTCTTCTGGTTCTTAGGCCTCCGTGGTAGCTTTTCTTATTCGAGTCTAGATCACCTGTTCAGAAAAGCCTGTTTGTAAAGTGTTTTTTTAATGTATATATATGCATGGGTTTTAGGCAAATTTTAACTGTATATGCTGAAAATTCCCTGAGCACTCATCTATTTTAACTGTATATTTTGTTTTCTATTGATATCCGTCAAGACAGTTTGTGGTTAGCCTTGGGTGTGGCTCTGTTCAGAATGGAATGGCTGTTTCAGGATGATCTGTTCAGAATGGAATGGCTATTAGCCTTGGGTTTTACTCTGCTCTGTATTTTCTACTTGCTTCTAGCCTCTCGTCCTCCACCGCGCGCTTGATGGTCGACAGAATGCTGGAACAGTTCATCCTGTAGTAACCTGATTGATCAACTGACGAAATCCATTTACTAATCTTCTTGTTCAACAGAAGTCTATGGCTACAGCCTCTTCCTTGTGCATGCTTATTACTAGATGAAAAGCTCGTGTTACGTTATGCCACACTCCTCTCTTCTGAATTGGACATGCCTTCACATTCCAATCCTGCATATCCTTCTAGAGACCAGCTGTGAGCTTGGCACCGAACCTTTCTTTCATGTTCAATTCGAGTAGCATGACTGCTTTGATTAGCTGTTCTGTTTTTTCACAGTTTACTGACTAATTTGCCTTATTGGTTCTATGTTGCAGGCTAGAAAGGATCTTGTCCACTACTGGTGTATTTTGTTGAGACAGAAGGTCATGTTGATCTTTTGGATTTCCTTCCTGTTTGGTAAGGCCTATTTCCAAGTTATGAATTGGAATGGAACAATCAATTGGAGCATACAGATTTGTTTCTTGGTGGGAATGCAATTGCAGAAATATATAGATATATATCTGATTGCTTCCTGTAGATATTTGTTTTTACTACTTATACTCGCATGCTTGTATTATTTTGTGTGTTTGTTTATGAAATGCACCTGTAGTATATGCGATAACCGCCCCTACATACCTTTGCCTTACTTTAACATTGGGGGTCAAATGTTGTAGGCCCAACTGCTAGAAGAAAGGAGGCTTCGCGAGGAGATGGAAGCGAGGGTGGTGGAAGAGCGGGAGGCCCAACGACAGAGGATAGAGGAGCTGGTGGGGTTCGTGTCCACTCTTGGCGCCGCTATGGGGCGGACCATGCCAGCTAGCCTAGTCTTGCCACTTCCTCAAGCAGCTACTCCTGTGAGTACCAATATATTACTTATTATGTTCCAACCTGACATAGGGCACACTAGAAAAAATATGCAATCTCAAACATACAATATGGTGTTGGTGGTGACGGCGGTTGTTGTTGTGGTGTGGTGGTGGCAGTTGTGGTGTTCGGGTGGTGGTGGTGTTGGTGGCGGTGTATTGATATGCATGTTCTTGACGGTCATCGTGCCGTTTGTTTTCTTGCAGGGTTTGGAAACCTCTCCGTGCAGGGGAGGTTCTGCCGAAATTTTTTATTGACGGTATCCTTTTCATTTTTTCAGCATCAATCGGGCGTGGCATCGAATCAAATTGGAGGGTCGCCGGCTTCACAGATTGGAGCGTCGCCAGCACCACAGCTTGAGCCGAATCAAGTGGAAGGGTCGCCGGCTTCACAGATTGGAGCGTTGCCGGCACCACAGCTTGAGCCGAATCAAGTGGAAGGGTCGCCTGGAGCATCAAACCACGGGCCTCTTCACCCTTGACAATCGTCGTGATCAGCTTGTTGTGAACTTTGTTAAGAAATTTGGTTGTGCACTTATGAACTTGTGAACTTGTGGCACATTTGGACTTTTGGTATGAACATGTGATATATGTGAACATGTGGTTCTTATTTATGATTCATGTGATACATTTGTGGTGTTTGAATATGATTTATATTTGTGTCGCAAATGGAATAATCAAAAAAAAAAAATTCAGCTTCTGGTTACTTTGCCTAGTGTCAGGGGTCTGACACTAGGCAAAGGGGCCACACGTGGCACACCTGAGACCAGGCTTTGCCTAGTGTCAGGAAACTGACACTAGGCAAAGTAGGCAGTTTGCCTAGTGCCGGAGGCCTGCCACTAGGCAAAGCTTCACATATTTGCCTAGTGCCGGACGCCTGGCACTAGGCAAACCTTGCATACTTTGCCGAGTGTCAGACCTCCGACACTAGGCAAAACGTCCGTTACGATTTCCACCGTCAGTGGAATATTTTTGCCGAGTGGTGTCCTTGACACTAGGCAAACACTTTGCCGAGTGTCCGAGGTTTGACACTCGGCAAAGTGCTCTTTGCCTAGTCCGCCTCTGCCGACCCTTGTTTGCCTAGTGTGACACTAGGCAAACTGTTTGCCTAGTGTTTCTGGGCCTTTGCCTAGTGCCTGCGGCACTAGGCAAATCGCGCGATTCCAGTAGTGTATGTTCATTTTTGTCCCTTCAACTCTTGCCTTTGTCCAATTTTAACCCTCAATTATAAAAACCGTCTAACTTTGGCACATCAAATATCAAAACCGTTTAATTTTGACCCTAGAGCCATATGAAAACCACTCAAAACTGTCTCAGGGGTCAAAATTGAATGGTTTTGATAGTTGAGGTGCCAAAGTTAGACAAATGAAATAGTTGAGGGACCAAAATGGACTTAATCAAGTACTTTAGTCTTTTTAGATACCTATGAAAAAATGTATAGATTTAAATTTGCTCATTAATAAATATTTATATGTATCAAAATATTTACCTACACTTTCTCATAAACGGTTTAAACTTTGGTACCAATTTTTTTTCTAGAAATATAATCTATCTCATCAAGACCTAAAACTTTAATTTGGGTTATTTCACCATCCAAGTTTGTTTGAACAATTCAAAAAAAATTGAATTTTAAAATATAGAAACTTCAGACAGAATTTTAGGACCGCAAGTGATTTCAAATGAAACAGTCATCAACTATACAAAGTATCGAGATTGTTAGTTTCTTCATCCGAGTTTGTTCGAAAAATTAAAAAAAATTGAATTTAAAATATGAGAACTTTTCAAACATATAGATTAATTTTCTCTGTCGGTTGTTGCACGCATGTTAGAATTGAATTATACAAGCAAATAAATGATTCAATATGGCTTCATGATATAATAGTGCATTACTACAAACAATTGTCTTCTTAGGATAGTTGGTTCCAAGGTGGAGAAAAGGACATTTCATATATATTAGTTCCAATGCGGTGTCAAATGACGTGGTATCACCAAAAGCGCATACATAATTCATAGCTTAAACATGTAGATCAAATTAGCTAGCTTCCACATCATCCTCCTTGTATGTTTGTGTGGCATTCAGAAGCATTTCTAATTGCGTATTCTTCAAGTATTCCAATGGTATTTTTGAGAATCATTAGATGGCAAATACTCCTTGCGGTCACAGACCAAATAAACTTGGCCAGGCTTTATTCTAGGTTTTCGAATTTGGCCATGTGACTCCTGCCAAATGCTAATGGTACGCCTGCGAAGTTGCCCAGTTCATGCTCTGCCCATCACTTTTCAACACCTGCGATTCACTTTGGGTGTGTGTAGTTCACTTTGCCCGCGTAGTGTGCGTGGACATTTGGGTTCTTCGGATTGCTTTTAGAATCCACTAAGGGCGTCTCAACAGCACTATGAGAACGACGACAGCGGACGTGGTGATGTCAGATGTTACCTACTAGCGATTTAGGGGCCTGTTAGGGACGCTCTGAGTGCGCGAACATTTGTGTTTTGCGGATCACTTTGGAAGCCTATAAAGCGCGTGCACATTTGCCATAATTTTTGTGTCGCTGTTAGAGTAAACTGTGCACCTTTTTGCGGGTCACTTCGGGTGCGCCAATAACCAAAACGACAGGGCCGGGGCAGCAGGCAGCTCCAGGCGCAGGCGTGTCCACGCCTCCGCGCGCGGACAACTAGCCTCCAGGCTCCAGTATGAAATAGTGAGGGGTAGGATTTATATTTGTTTCAACCGTAGTTTTTTCACAACATATGGCTCATATAACTTCTTTTCAAAGTTATAGTTCATAGCTCAACCAAACAGACTCGTAGCTTGGACTCGTACGATTCACTTTGGGTTATGCGGATTGTCACTTTGGGAGCCTACAAATAAAAAGTGTGTGGACAATTGGGTTCTGCGGATCACTTTGCAAGCCGATCACGTGCATGCGCGTTTGGATGCATTCTTCGGATGCAATTGGGAGCGCAAGTTGTGCACTTTTGAGTTTTTGAAGTACTTTTGCGGGTCACCTAGCTATATTCTCCGAAGTGCAGCTCCAGGCGCGCAGGCGTCCACGCCTCCGTGAGCGGGTCCCTGCTCCATGGTCGGACAACCAGCCTCCAGGCTCCAGTATAAAATGGTAGCAAGCCTTGTTCTGTTTTACCACACCTTCCAGCACACATCAAACCAGCCAGCCGCCCGGTTGGCGAGTAGTCTGCGTGAGAGGCGGCCCTGCAGCAATGGACGACCAGGGAGAGCTGCCTAATCACCCGGTGCAGCACATCGGCGACGCCGAGGTCGACGTTCATGCAGGTCACCGCGGCCACCACCTCCTCGACGCGGCGCGTTCACTCATGCTGCTAGGAGCAGTCGCCGCCGTCTCAGCCATGGGCGACCCCGACGCTGACGCTGCGCGTGTGTTCCTTGTCCTCGGTTTCGTCGCCTGCCTGCTCGGCGTGTGCCTCCTTTCTTTGGTGCCGGTGGCAGGTCGGTTCCCACAGGCTGGTGCGTTGGCCGGCGCTGTCATAGCCATCGTCAGCGCTGTTCTCGGGAATCTGTTCACCCCATGGAACTAGCTCCCATCCGTCTCGCGCGCATGCGCATGGAATTGGGTAGCGAGCAGCCGGGGATATTTATCTTTGCTTCCTACTTCCATACTAGTACCATGCATGGCTCTCCCACCCTAGCTATGTAACTATGTTCCGAAGCATGTATTGGTGTACTTTCTCCCTAAATGTTTGTCACCATGATTTGCGTGCCGATAACTTTAACTCAATTTATAGAAAATGCGTGCAACATTTCTATCTCCAAATAAATTTATTAAAAAACTAGATTCAAATATCCATCAAATGATACTAATTATGTATCATAAATATTAATATTTTTAATATATATTTAGTCAAAGTTGTTTCTCGAGAAACGAAAACGACAGATATTTAGGGACGGATGGAGTCACTACTGAAAAACTGGACTTTGCCGAGTGCCTGAGACTTTGCCGAGTGCTTTTTATCGGGGCACTCGGCAAATCAATATTTTGCCGAGTGCCGCACTCGGCAAAATAAAGCACTCGACAAAGGTGGATTTGCCGAGTGCCAGGCACTCGGTAAAGCCTGGCTCTCGGCAAAACTGGGCTTTGCCGAGTGCCGCGGCACTCGGCAAAGATCCCACTCGGCAAAAGGTGGCCGGCCCGTGACGGCGGCCACCTGCCGTCAGATTTTGCCGAGTGCCTAACGGCTGGCACTCGGCAATTTTTTTTTAATTTTTAAAAACTTATTTTGCCGAGTGCCAGCCCCAGGCACTCGGTAATTTTTTTTATTTTTAAAAACTTATTTTGCCGAGTGCCAGCCCCAGGCACTCGGCAAATTTTTTTTTTAAATCATATTTTGCCGAGTGCCTCCTGGGCCGGCACTCGGCAAAGCCCACTTTGCCGAGTGCCCCGCATGGCACTCGACAATTTTTTTTTTGATTTTGGGCCCAAATTTTTTTCGGGGGCCTTGTGATAGTATTTCAAACTCTATTTTAAAATTTGGGGCAATTTTGACTTTTTTTTGATATATTTCATTAGTTTATTTTGTTTCGTCGAATTTTTTGGGATATTTCAAATTTGAACTGCAGGTACATGGAATAATGGACTTTGGTCATCCAAAAATTGATACTCATGAGATTTAGGGTATGTTTAGGCCGTATCCAGGAACTCACATGAAATCTCGAGCATCTCGTTGACGTAACATGTCGAGGTACTTGTCGGAAATGTGATTTTAAATTATATAAAATGCAAACGAAGTTCGAAAATCATGAAACTTGTCGAGGCATCGTGTTATCGCATGTGGAGGCTGTGGTAAAAAATTGAGAAGGTTTTGGGCAAGTTGTGACGTCGGATGCCAAAAACCTAGACATCTCCACATGTGATCACTGTGAAGAAGATACAGAACCTTCGGATAGTGTTGCCCATTTGGACAATTTTAACAGTGATGATGAGACCTATGACCCCAATCATGAAGATTATTCCTAAACCATGTAATACTATGTTTTTTTATTAAATTTTGTTATGTTTATTCATTTTGAACTATTTGACATGTATGTACTAACGCTTGTTGTTCATTCTTTGTACATTGTAGGTGACAGAACAAAGATGGTGGGCAACCGTTCACCGAGGCAGGTGCTCTCGGTGTACCAGAGGCTACGCCCTCCTGATGGAGGCGAGGGGACGTCTTCGCCCCCAGCGGCGAGAGCAGGCCCGGGTCACCCCAGCACGCGGAGGGGGAGGGGGAGGGGGAGGGGCCGGGGTCGCCCCAGGAGGGACCCGCCTCCTCCCCCGGCTCTCGACCAGCCGGAGGACCCGTCTCCTACCCCGGAGGACCACGTGGCGGCCACGGGCACGACCACAGACACTCCGTCGGGGGACGAGGGGACTCAGCAGACGGAGGACAGTTCTGCTCAGTCGGCTCCCTACCTACGAGATCCCACAAGCCTTCCTCCGGTTCCGCTTCCTGACCGACGCCCACTGGTTCGTCCTGTGGGAAGAAGGTAAGTAACTATAGATGTTATCACTAGTACTTCATATGATATGTTGAAAATCAAAAGAGAAACTGATATTTTTTCTTAATCACTTATGCAGGGGCTG
Organism: Miscanthus floridulus; assembly: GCF_019320115.1. NCBI lineage: Eukaryota > Viridiplantae > Streptophyta > Magnoliopsida > Poales > Poaceae > Miscanthus > Miscanthus floridulus. The sequence continues at coordinate 95,775,260 of NC_089598.1, read as the reverse complement.
GCTAGTTCTGTCGGGTGCTCTTGACCCCCCACGCACCCCCGCTACCGTCCTAGGATGTCTGTGTAGGAAACACTTCCCCGGCCTTGTGGACTTGAAAGAGGGGAGGTGGGAGCCGGCCTGGTCGTGGGATAGGTACAAGCTCAGCTCGGATGACGAGCAGGACAACAAGCAGGAGCGGGTTTTGGCGGACTTTTGGGTAAGTGTCTCACAACATAGCTCAATACATCTCCTCCATTGGTTAAGTCTTTTATTGAAATAATGAATGGATACATCGTGTTTGTATGCAGAGGCACTTCAAGGCCGAACAAGGTCGAGAGACCCTGGCGGATCAGACGGCGCACAGAGCCTGTAAGAAGTACGTCGGCGACATGATTCACGAGGCGCGACTCCAGGCCCACGTCGACTACTACAGGTCCATCAAGAAAGAGCCTGAAAGCATCTAGGCCCCTAGTTGGATTTCGGTGATTAATGTCAATACAAGATTACTATGACTAACGTGTGTTTTGCAGAGGCAATTAAGTTAGGTCATGGTAATGGAGATCGATTGGGCAATCGAGGTTGTCATGCCCCTACGATGGAAATCGTTTCGGTTTTCAAAGGATGGACGACAAGGTTAAGGATAACTAGTTCTAAGTGTCGATTGAAGTTGGAGAGACACTTAGAGTAGTTTAGGACTTTGTTTTTCCTTTGGCCGTACTATGAAGGGGGGTATGAACGGGTAGCTTGACCTAGTTGAGTCTAGTGAGTTAGGTGTGGTGCACACTTGTTAAAACTAGCTCTAGGTAGCTCCTATGAATGCCTAAGATCCTTTGGAGCAAACTTCATTCACATATGTTCGGAAGTTGGAAGTGAATGGAGGGTCAAATACTGACCGGACGCTGGCTCCGGTGCGACCGGACGCTGGCCGCAGGGTCCGGTCAGTTCATTTGACCGAGAAGATCAAGTCTGGTGTGACCGGACGCTGGGAGGTCATGTGACCGGACGCTGAGGGCCAGCGTCCGGTCGACTCCAGTAAGGGTCCAGACTTGGAAAAGAGTGACCGGACGCGTCCGGTCAGTGTGACCGGACCCTGTGTATCCAGCGTCCGGTCGTTTACAGTAAGCATCCAAGAGCGACCGGACGCGTCCGGTCGGTACTGACCGGACCCTGACAGCGTCCGGTCATCACTTGAAAACTGGTTCGCGGGTTGAACTGACCGGAGCGTCCGGTCATCACGATCGGAGCGTCCGGTCATCCCGCAGAAGCTCATAACGGTTCATTTTTCAGGCTGGCTTATAAATAGAAGCTCCACTCGTGAGTGGAGGATCTTTTGCTCATTCCAACAGCTGAGAAACACGTTTGTGAGTGCCAAGAAGAGCAAGGTCCTAGTGAGGTGTTTGTGATTCGAGAATCCAAGAGAGTAGCCTCACTAGCAAATCAAGAGTAGCAAAGTGTGCATCCATCTTCTCATTAGGCTTCGCGTGGTCAAGTGAGAGTTCGTGCTTGTTACTCTTGGTGATCGCCATCACCTAGACGGCTTGGTGGTGATTGGGAGTTTGGTGTTCACCCGGCGGAGCTTGTGGGTGACCCAACTCAAGTTGTGAGCGGTTTTGGGTGATTCGCCGCGACGGAGTGTCGAAGAATCAACCCGTAGAGAGCACTTGATCCTTGCGCGGATCAAGGGGGAGCTACACCCTTGCGCGGGTGCTCCAACGAGGACTAGTGGGGAGTGGCGACTCTCCGATACCTCGGCAAAACATCGCCGCGTTCCTCTCTCTCTCTCTATTTACTTTGAGCATTTACTTTGAGCAATTCAATACTTGTTTTCATTTCCATAAGAATTGCTTGCTAGAGTAAGTTTGGAACTTAGGTTGAGAGGTTGTTGTGCATTAGTTTGATATAAACACTTTTCTAGGCACAAGGGGTTAATTGGGCTATCCGTAGGATTTGATTATTGCAAGAAAATTTAGAATTAGCCCAATTCATCCCCCTCTTGGGCATCTTGATCCTTTCAATTGGTATCAGAGCCTCGTGCTCACATTTTTAAGCTTAATCACTTAGAGCAAGATGTCTCACGGGGATGGTCCTCCTCCTATCTTTGAGGGAGATGATTTTCCATATTGGAAAATCCGCATGGAGGCTTACTTAGAAGCTCTAGATGTTGGAATTCTTAGAGCCGCCTCTCAAGGGTTCCCCGCACCTAGGAATGCCGCACAACTTCAAGGCGATGAAGTAAATTATGAAAAATGGAATGCAAAGGCTCGCAACACCATCTTTAGAGGCCTTTGCAAAGATGTGTTCAATCGTGTAAGGAACCACAAAGATGCTCATGCACTATGGTCGGATGTTTGTGCGCTCCATGAGGGAACCAAGAGTGAGCGTGAGGAACGCTATCATCTTGTGATTAAAAAGCTAAATTCTTTTGAGATGTTTCCCAAAGAAAATGCTAATGAGATGTATTCTCGATTAAATGTTCTTGTAGAGGAAGTCAATGGGCTTGGACTTACTCAAATGTCACCATCCGACGTTGTGAGAAAAATCTTGAGTGTCCTCCCCATTGACAAATATGGGCACATTGTGACCGTGCTACATCAAGGTGATCTTTCCGCCGCTACACCGACACAAATCTTGGGAAAGATCAATGCTCATGAGATGTACATGCACATCACACCACAAGATGGCTCATCCTCTACAAAGAAGAAAGAGAAAGACTTAGCATTCAAAGCTAGCCAAGACAAGGGCAAAGCAAGACTTGAGTATGAGAGCTCAAGTGATGAAGATGATGAAGAAAGCCTTGCCCTCATGGTGAAAAAGACCACCAAGATGCTAAAAAGGCTAAACAAGAGTGGCATCAAATTTGATGGCAAAAAGAAGAAGTTCTTCACTAGCTCAAGAAGAAAGCCAATCTCCGAGATGGATTGCTACAATTGTGGCGAACTTGGTCATCTAGCTCATCAATGCACAAAGCCCAAGAAAGACAAGTTCAAGAACAAGGGCAAGAAAGATGATTCAAGTAATGAAGATGAAAAGAAGAAGAACAAGCCATACAAGAAGAGAGATGGCAAAAAGAGGGAGTTCTACAAGAAGAAGAAGAGCGGCAAGGCCTATATTGTCGGTGATTGGCTCACGGACATTGATTCATCAAGTGGATCATCCGATGATGATAGTGACGATGAAAAGGTGGCCGCCATTGCTATTGATCTTGCATCTTCACCACCACCATCGCCATCATCCTCTACACACCTATGCCTTATGGCCAAAGGTGAACGCAAGGTAACTAAGAGTGATGATAGTAGTGATGATGAACATGCTAGTGATGATAGTGATAGCGATGATGATGACTCACCTACTTATGATGATCTTGTCAAAATACTAAGAAAATATACTAAGATCATTAGAAAGAGTAGAGCTACAAATGAAAAGCTTGATGCTAAAAATGATTCACTCTTAGCTAAGTGTGATACATTAGAAAAGGCTAATGATGAGCTCAAGGAAACAAATGATTCTATATCATCCAAACTCAAGGAGCTCAAATCTTCTAAGAAAGAGCTTAAAGATAAAAATGATAAACTTGAGTGGGTACACAATGAGCTTATCACTAGTCACAATAAGCTAAAAGATGAATATACAACTCTAAAGATCAATTATGATACCCTTATTATTGCACAAGAATTCTTACCAAATGAGCCACATGATGCTACTAACCATGTTGTTAAGATTGATATAGCTACCTCATGTGATGATTTAATTGATGAAAGCATTGAGCATGGATCTAGTAGCAAGGGCAAGCAAGTGGTTGAATACAATGACTATAATGAGTATGTCAAGCTCAAAAGTAACAATGAGAAGCTCATGAAAGATCTTGAAGAGATGAAAAGTCACAACACCATTGTGCTAGAAACTCTTGATCATGACAAAGAGGTGATCCTTGAGAATGAGAAATTAAAAGAAGAAATCAAGAAACTCAAGGAGGAGAAGAACAATGATATTCTCAAGGAAGAGAACAAGAAGCTCAAGATGGAGAAAGAGCATCTCAAAGTGGGATTGAGCAAGTTTGCTAGAGGCAAGCATCTCCAAAGTGAGCTACTCATGAATACCATCATGAAGATGGATAGAAGTGGCATTGGATATATGGCAAGTGTAGAGAAGAAGAAGGCTCAAGCTCAACACCAACAATCAAAGCCAAAGCCAAAGCCAAAGAGATGTTTTGAATGTGGACAAGAAGGCCATTTTGCTCATGAGTGTCAAACTCCACCACCACAACCCTTGCCCAAGCATGCTAGACCCTTTGCTTTCAATGCTCACTACATGCTTAGAAAAGATTCGAGTGGAAAGATGAAAGTCATGTTCTTAGGTCCCCCCAACAAGAGTAGGCCTAAGAAAATTTGGGTGGCTAAGTCTCTTGTTGAGAAGGTGAAGGGCCCTCAACAAGCTTGGATCCCTAAAGCTTGAATCTCTTGTGTGTAGGTGAACTACAAGACCGGTGGAAGTCATTGGGTTATTGATAGTGGTTGCACTCAACATATGACCGGTGATCCTCGTATGTTCACCTCACTAGATGAAGAGGTAGATGGTCAAGAGAAAATAACATTTGGAGATAATTCAAAGGGCAAGGTCAAAGGATTGGGCAAAGTGGCAATATCAAATGATCATTCCATCTCAAATGTGCTCTATGTTGCTTCATTGAATTTCAACTTGCTATCCATTGGTCAATTGTGTGATCTTGGCTTCCAATGCTTGTTCATCGAGAAGGAGGTGGTTGTATCTAAGGTAGATGACAATCAAGTGATATTCAATGGATTTAGATACAACAACTTATATCTAGTTGACTTCACCTCCGAAGATGCAAACTTGAAGACTTGTCTATTCACCAAAACAACACTTGGGTGGCTATGGCATAGAAGGCTTGCTCATGTTGGGATGAGCTCACTCAAGAAGCTTATGAAGAATAATTTGGTGAGAGGGTTGAAGGATGTGAAGTTTGAGAAGGACAAGCTTTGTAGTGCATGTCAAGCCGGCAAGCAAGTTGCAAACACTCATCCAACCAAAGCTTTCATGTCAACCACAAGAGTGCTAGAACTCCTACACATGGATTTATTCGGACCAACAACATACAAGAGTTTGGGAGGAAATCTCTATTGTCTTGTGATTGTGGATGACTATTCAAGATATACATGGGTGTTCTTCCTTCATGATAAATCCGAAGTTGCATCTTGTTTCAAGAAGTTTGCCAAGAGAGTACAAAATGAATTTGAAGTGAAGCTCAAGAAGATAAGAAGTGACAATGGCAAAGAGTTTGACAACACAAACATAGAAGCTTATTGTGATGAAGTTGGAATCAAACATGAAGTCTCCGCAACCTATACTCCTCAACAAAATGGTGTAGTTGAGAGGAAGAACCGGACTTTGATCACTCTTGCAAGGACAATGCTAGATGAGTACAACACCCCCGAAGCTCTATGGGCGGAAGCCATCAACACCGCATGTTATGCATCCAACCGCCTATTTCTTCAAAAGTTCCTTGTCAAGACACCATATGAGTTGCTCAATGGGAAGAAGCCGGACGTCTCCTTCTTTAGGGTGTTTGGTTGCAAGTGCTACATCTACAAGAAGCGGCAACACCTAGGGAAGTTTCAAAGGCGTTGTGATATAGGTTTTCTTGTTGGTTACTCATCGAAGTCCAAAGCATATAGAGTATTTAATCATGCCACCGGCTTGGTTGAAGAAACATATGATGTGGAATTTGATGAATCTAACGGCTCCCAAGGAGCACATGAGAATCTTGATGATGTAGGTGATGAACCATTGAGGGAGGCTATGAAGAATATTCCGGTGGGAGACATCAAGCCAAAAGATGATGAAGATGATATACAAGTTATTAACCAACCCTCTTCATCAAATGTACCATAAGATGGTGATAAAGTTGGGAGAGTAGAAAATGAAGATACTCACATCTCCCATGAGCAAATGGTGGTACAAGCACAAGATGTTGATGCTCCACAACCTCCTCCTCAAGTGGTCAATAGAAGAAATACACCTCTCCTACAAGATCATCCACAAGATTTCATCATAGGGAGTCCAACAAAGGGGGTGATGACTAGATCTCAAAAACTTACCTCATTTATTGCTCATCACTCTTTTGTCTCTTGCTATGAGCCTACCAAGGTAGAAGAAGCTCTAAAAGATTCGGATTGGATCAATGCCATGCATGAAGAGTTGAACAACTTCACTCGCAATGAAGTATGGAATCTTGAAGAGCGACCAAAAGGTGCAAGAGTGATTGGAACAAAGTGGGTGTTCCGCAACAAGCAAGATGATCAAGGTGTTGTTGTGAGGAACAAGGCAAGACTAGTGGCAAAGGGGTTCTCTCAAATTGAAGGTTTGGACTTTGGAGAAACCTTTGCACCGGTTGCAAGATTAGAAGCCATCCATATCCTTCTTGCATATGCATCACATCATGAAATGAAACTATATCAAATGGATGTGAAAAGTGCATTCTTAAATAGCTTTATTAATGAACTAGTCTATGTTGATCAACCTCCCGGGTTTGAAGACCCTAGATATCCTAATCATGTTTATAGGTTGTCCAAGGCACTATATGGGCTTAAGCAAGCCCCAAGAGCTTGGTATGAGCGCCTTCGGGATTTCCTTATTGAGAAGGGCTTCACCATTGGGAAGGTCGACACCACACTATTCACCAAGAAGCTTGATGGGCATATCTTCATTTGTCAAGTATATGTTGATGATATTATCTTTGGATCATCAAATGAAGACTCATGCAAAGAATTTGGTGAATTGATGTCTAAGGAGTTCGAGATGTCAATGATTGGTGAGCTTACATTCTTTCTTGGTTTTCAAGTCAAGCAAATGAAAGAAGGCATCTTCATCTCTCAAGAGAAATACACAAAAGACCTTCTCAAGAGATTCAAGATGGATGAATGTAAGCCAATCAAGACCCCAATGCCTACCAATGGACATCTCGACCTAGATGAGGGAGGTAACTCGGTTGATCAAACTCTCTACCGCTCTATGATTGGTAGCTTGTTATATTTAACCGCATCTAGGCCCGACATCATGTTTAGTGTGTGTATGTGTGCTAGGTTTCAAGCTAGTCCTAAGGAAACACATTTAATTGCCGTAAAAAGAATCCTTAGGTATCTTAAGCACACTCCAAGCATTGGCCTTTGGTATCCCAAAGGAGCTTTATTTGAATTAATTGGCTATTCCGATTTGGATTACGCCGGATGCAAAGTTGATAGAAAGAGCACATCCGGAGGGTGCCATTTGCTTGGTAGATCACTTGTGTCTTGGTCCTCCAAGAAACAAAATAGTGTGGCTTTGTCCACCGCCGAAGCGGAATACATTGCCGCGGGTGCTTGTTGTGCACAAATATTATACATGAAACAAACTTTACTAGACTATGGAGTAGTTCTAGAGAAAGTACCTCTTTTGTGTGACAATGAAAGTGCGGTAAAACTTGCAAATAATCCGGTTCAACACTCTCGCACCAAGCATATAGATATCCGCCATCACTTTCTAAGAGATCATGTAGCTAAAAATGATATATCACTAGAAGGTGTAAGATCTGAAGATCAATTAGCGGATATCTTCACTAAACCGCTAGATGAAGCTATATTTTGTAGATTGCGGAACGAGCTCAATGTACTTGATTTTAGTAACTTTACAAAAAATTGAGCTTGTGTTGTCCCTTGCATTCATTGTAATATACAACATGTTTAATTTGTGGAATTGCATATAGGGCTTGTCTAACATGGTTAAGATAATCGCCGAAAAGTGTGTGAAGAAGCTTAACCTTGGATCAAACTTGACAAGCAACTAGATTTACTTACAAGCATTACATATGCATGATTGTTGTTTTGTCATTGTGTTCCATTTGCCCTCTTGTTGCTTATTTTCTTAAAAAGAATTATAGCCTAAGGCAAAATACTTTGAAAAATATGAGGGTTTGAGAGAGGTCACTCACATCAGTCCCAATTGGTGTTTATTTGGATCTTATTTAAGTTGGGACTTGATTGGGAACAGGCAGCGCGAAGGAAGTTTGAAGATTTGCTGGAAAAGGTGCACCGGACGCTGCACCGGACGCTGCTGTCCAGCGTCCGGTTAGTTCACAGGAGGTGAACTGCTGTTGAAGGAGTGACCGGACGCTGCGTCTGTGCGTCCGGTCAGAAAGGGTTCAGCGTCCGATCGTTTGGAGGAAGATCAATTTGTACTGACCGGACGCTGCCTGCGTCCGGTCATGGACCACCGGACGCGTCCGGTCCCGATTCCAGAGGATTTGGACCTCTCTGGAATCGACCGGACGCTGGGTGGTAGCGTCCGGTCGCTACCACCGGAGCGTCCGGTCAGTGGATCTCGCGCGACTTCAAGTCTCTTTTCCCGTTTCCTTTTCTGTCGCGTTTGGGGGATTATATATTCAAGCCTTCGTATTCTTCTTCCTTGCCCTAGCCCGAGCAGCCACCAGCCACGCGCCGCCGCAGCCTAGTCGCGCGCCACCGGCCTCCTCGCCAGCCGCGCCACCACAGCCTCGCTCGCCAGCCCTAGCCCGAGCAGCCGCGTCGCCGCAGTCCCTCGCGCCGTCCCTCGCGCCACAGCGGTCGGCCCCCGCGCCAGCCTCGCGCCACGCGTCTCCGTGTCCCTGCCCCGTGCCTCCACCGGCCTGTCGTAGCCAAGCGCTGCCAAGCTCCAGCCCTGCCTCACCTCTGCAGCACCACCGGCCACCTCGCGCCGAAGCTCATTGTTCCACCGTTGCCAGGCTGCCCGTCTTCACGCCAAGTGCTCTTGCCCTATCCTCCCATTGGTTGGTAAGGCAAGTTCTGCATTTCAATCTTGATCTCCAATTGTGATCTAGATCAATTCTAAATGCACTGGTTTCCAATTGCATTCAGGGCGTTTGACCTAACCCTAGCCCGGTTCCGAGGATCCCCCGCGTGACATCTTATCTCTTCTCGGTTCACTGTTTGTCAGGTAGAAAGCCATTTGATTCAATTTCGCATCTACATTGCTTTCTCTGCTAGGGTTTCGTATCTATTAGACATATGGTATTTATTTGTATATCCATCTATTCTATCGTGCAGCGAGTCGGTTCCGTTGTGGTTCAATTGGCAGTTGGCAGTCAACTCGGAGCCAAGCTCACGAGTAAGGATCGAGGCCAAGCCTCGAAAGCGGCAGTATTGACAGTTGATCTCCATCAGCGGCAGTTCACCATCTTGTCAGCTCAAATGGCTCGCACCAAGAATGTTGGTGGTGGCCCAGGTGATGATGATCGGAGGCCCCTGCCTCGTCAGCCAGCCGGATCTAAAGGCAAGTCAACCAAGCAGGTAACATCCAAGAAGCGAAAGTACCCCAACATAGAGACAGCTAGAGCAGCAGCTGTTGCAGAGGCCGTAGAGCGTGCCGAGAGAGGTGGCACCCGCAGCAGAATTGTCATTGCAGATCAGCCAGTTTCACCCGCAGTCAGAGCTGCGATTGAGGAGGTTGAGCGTCGTCACGGTAGTCCAGCTGGGACTGCCACGCTTGCAGGACGACGGGTTGCCATTGAGGATGGTCCGTCAGCACAGCAGCAGCCTCCACCAGCAGAGCCTCAGCCAGCCCAGGAGACTCAGGAGAGTCAGGAGACCGAGCCAGCACCTTAGCTACGCCGCTCGAGTCGCACCAGTGCTGCAGTTCCACCGAGGCCAGCTACACAGCGCAGGGGTTCATGTCCTCCGCCCAGACCACAGGGTCCGCCTCCAGTGGTTCACCTCGACTTGAGGGCCGCTACAGCCAGGCAGGTTCAGCAGCTGGGGTTTGTTAAGTTTGAGGTTTGGTTTCCTCCGAGGAGGGATGAGAGAGCAGCTGAGGGGTTCTACACACCACTGCAGGAGGATTTCTACAATGCATATCTAAACAGTGGGGCAGTGTTCAGATCACAGAGGGTCTGTCCGATAGAGTCCATTGTGGCAGCAGCCGGAGAGGGGATTCGGCAATATTTGTCATATTTGCCAGGACTGTCAGATCTGATTGGACGGACAGGGATATATGTACCTTCTTGGGTTCGTCAGTTTTATGCCTCGCTCTACATCGATCCTCATCACAGATTCATTCACTTTGCCTTCAACGGCAAAGACTATAAAGTGATGAGTAGCAGGGCCAGAGAGATACTGAGACTACAGAAGCAGCCTGTAAGGATGCATGAGGTTTGCTATGGACATCAGGAGCCTCCTAGGCATCCTCATGGAGGGTTGGTGCCCCCTACAGACTTAGTGCGCCATTGCTTCAAGGAGCCGTTTGGTGAGGGGTCGAGCAGGAACCCCAGTGACTTGACTCCTACAGCGAGGATACTAGAGGCCATCATCAGGAGGACATTGCTTCCCAGGTTGGGATACAGGGAGGGCCTGACTCGCTTACAGCTCTGGCTTCTCAATGCCATTATGCAGATGACAGTGTTTGACATCTGGGACCTCCTTCTTTCAGAGATGGAGGATACTATAGCTGAGGGATTCAAGGGTCGCAGGCAGCTTCCCTATGCTCACTGGATCATGTTTCTCATCCGCAGAGTTGTGATTGATAAGCCCCCTGGCATGATGGATGAGTATACAGGTGCCACTACAGAGTTCCCAGCTTACAACCTGTCACAGAGGATCAGACATGCCACTCCTCCGGCACCCAGACAGCCTAGCCGTCGTCCCGACATGCCAGAGTCCGCAGCTCAGCAGGACGAGATCATCAGAGGGATTGCAGCCACTGAGGAGGCGGAGCTAGAGGCACAGCAGGAGGTGAGTGAGTACAGTGACAGCTCCGACGACGACTACCAGCCTATACCTCAGATGCCTCCACGCAGACACGATGCAGAGGCAGGTAGCTCCAGTTCTGCTCCACCTGCTCCACAGACAGACCCCGCTCTCATTGCTATTCTTGAGCGGATGCAGCAGGATCAGACACGACAGGCACAAGAGATAGCTACAAACTTCGCACAGTTTCAGGCTTGTCAGGACGAGTTTCAGCGGCAGCAGCAGCTCCTTCAGCACCAGCAGTTACTTATGTAGCAGCAGCTCATGGGATTCATGCAGCATGTAGTGACAGCCATTGGGATCCCACTACCACAGACTTCGCCCCAGCTTGCACAGCCTCCTACCACTTCGATGACTCCAGCAGTACAGCCCATTGGGCTTCAGAGTCAGGGACAGCCTCCAGCTCAGTTTCCGTCACCTCCTGTACAGGTGTCCCAGTGGTTAGCTTCACCTGGTGTAGCCCCGTAGTTCACTTCTTATCACACGGGTTTCTCACCAGAGCAGACGTCCTCACTATTCATGCCTGAGTCGTCAGTCTCCAGGAGTCTTGGAGCATCATTTAGTGAGTTGACCGGCATGCCTACCCCGCCTTACATGCATACTGCCGGTCCGTCTACAGCTGCTCCAGCTATCATGACTACTCAGCGGCTCCCCTCGTCTGTCGCCTCGTCAGATCCTACGACAGACATACTTGCAGCTTCACAGGCAGCACCAGCTCAGACCCAGACCGCTTCAGCGACACTTCCTGCTTCAGAGGGTCAGTCAGTTCAGAGCTCAGGGTCAGATGATGATGGCGCCCAGTTCCATCTTGCTCCACGTACTTCAGCGCCCGACTCGTCCGCTGCAGCCCCGTCGTCCGACCCCTAGGTTTTGGTGTTTGACGCCAAAGGGGGAGAGGGTTTGAGTATGTAGACTTAGGGGGAGCGAGTTTTAGGGGGAGCTAGTTATCTAGTATTAGCTTATTATATACTTTTGGAGTTTTATTTGTGTGATACACTATTACTTATGCATTCGTGTGTTTACTTTCATGCATACTATTATATATATGTGATAGTGCTATCTATATGATTGTGATATTTGACATGTGTGATTTCTACTTTGCATTTTCTATATGTCATATCACTTGTGGAATGCTTATTTGCTTTTGCTTCCGTGTTTATACTTCGAAGCAAATGAGCCTTGTTATTAGTACTCATGCTTAATTCATACTCTTTGAGTACACTATGTTGGCTTGGGTCATATAAGCGTGACTAACTCGTTTGTTCTTATTGACAAAAGCTTATATGAACCAAGCCCGTCAAAAACCTCACTCCATAACATACTCGAGGTGGTATTGTCATCAATCACCAAAAAGGGGGAGATTGAAAGCATCTAGGCCCCTAGTTGGATTTCGGTGATTAATGTCAATACAAGATTACTATGACTAACGTGTGTTTTGCAGAGGCAATTAAGTTAGGTCATGGTAATGGAGATCGATTGGGCAATCGAGGTTGTCATGCCCCTACGATGGAAATCGTTTCGGTTTTCAAAGGATGGACAACAAGGTTAAGGATAACTAGTTCTAAGTGTCGATTGAAGTTGGAGAGACACTTAGAGTAGTTTAGGACTTTGTTTTTCCTTTGGCCGTACTATGAAGGGGGGTATGAACGGGTAGCTTGACCTAGTTGAGTCTAGTGAGTTAGGTGTGGTGCACACTTGTTAAAACTAGCTCTAGGTAGCTCCTATGAATGCCTAAGATCCTTTGGAGCAAACTTCATTCACATATGTTCGGAAGTTGGAAGTGAATGGAGGGTCAAATACTGACCGGACGCTGGCTCCGGTGCGACCGGACGCTGGCCGCAGGGTCCGGTCAGTTCATTTGACCGAGAAGATCAAGTCTGGTGTGACCGGACGCTGGGAGGTCATGTGACCGGACGCTGAGGGCCAGCGTCCGGTCGACTCCAGTAAGGGTCCAGACTTGGAAAAGAGTGACCGGACGCGTCCGGTCAGTGTGACCGGACCCTGTGTATCCAGCGTCCGGTCGTTTACAGTAAGCATCCAAGAGCGACCGGACGCGTCCAGTCGGTACTGACCGGACCCTGACAGCGTCCGGTCATCACTTGAAAACTGGTTCGCGGGTTGAACTGACCGGAGCGTCCGGTCATCACGATCGGAGCGTCCGGTCATCCCGCAGAAGCTCATAACGGTTCGTTTTTCAGGCTGGCTTATAAATAGAAGCTCCACTCGTGAGTGGAAGATCTTTTGCTCATTCCAACAGCTGAGAAACACGTTTGTGAGTGCCAAGAAGAGCAAGGTCCTAGTGAGGTGTTTGTGATTCGAGAATCCAAGAGAGTAGCCTCACTAGCAAATCAAGAGTAGCAAAGTGTGCATCCATCTTCTCATTAGGCTTCGCATGGTCAAGTGAGAGTTCGTGCTTGTTACTCTTGGTGATCGCCATCACCTAGATGGCTTGGTGGTGATTGGGAGTTTGGTGTTCACCCGGCGGAGCTTGTGGGTGACCCAACTCAAGTTGTGAGCGGTTTTGGGTGATTCGCCGCGACGGAGTGTCGAAGAATCAACCCATAGAGAGCACTTGATCCTTGCGCAGATCAAGGGGGAGCTACACCCTTGTGCGGGTGCTCCAACGAGGACTAGTGGGGAGTGGCGACTCTCCGATACCTCGGCAAAACATCGCCGCGTTCCTCTCTCTCTCTCTATTTACTTTGAGCACTTACTTTGAGCATTTACTTTGAGCAATTCAATACTTGTTTTCATTTCCATAAGAATTGCTTGCTAGAGTAAGTTTGGAACTTAGGTTGAGAGGTTGTTGTGCATTAGTTTGATATAAACACTTTTCTAGGCACAAGGGGTTAATTGGGCTATCCATAGGATTTGATTATTGCAAGAAAATTTAGAATTAGCCCAATTCACCCCCCCTCTTGGGCATCTTGATCCTTTCAGAGCCCCTCAACAAAACCGGCGCAAGAAATGTGGCGCTGACCAAGGAGCAGTACCTTCAGGTAGGTGAATAATATTGATTCGTTTTGAGATTTAGTAGGTCCAGAATTGATCTTCTTATATGTCAAACACTTAATGATGTGTAGGTGCCGGCCTCGCGGTGCATGTCGCATAGATCGGCATGGTCGAGGATCGTGGACAGGTACCTTGACCCGGCATACATCGCAAAGCATGAGCAAGGCAAGCGGAAGCGGGCACTGAGGACCGGTCCAACTCACCACCAAGGCAGCCGCAACCTCCCCGCATTCAAGCGGGCACTTGTACGAGATGTCATTTATCTATTCTAACGCTCAATTTTGCCTGATTTCTAATCATCTTGCCGTCTTTCTCGCAGGAGGTGGCACACCCGGACTTGCTGATGTCGGAGTTTGGGGCATGGGCTGTGTCCCACATGGGCCCGGTGAAATCCGGTGTCGTCTTCAACCCGGATGCCACTGCCTAGGCTTACTCTGACCCGAGCGTCCATGCTAAGATCAGAGACTACGTGGAGGCGGTTAGGGCGCTCCGTGGCTCAGATCACAACCTGAGCACTGAGCCCGTTGAGATAGAGGTGATCATGAGGCTGGGGCAAGGCAGGAACCACGGGCGGTTGTGGATTACAGACGGCGCTGACTCCTCGAGCTCTGCACCCTCTCTCTCTGATGTGAGGGCACAGAGCACGGCCAGAAGCCTTCCCATACGTGCACGGCCTACTCCAACACTATCGCGGGTCGACGAACTTCAGGTAATTCCGATTTCACTCGTCGTACATTGAACGTTACACACATTGATCAGATTTGCAATACTAAAACATGTGATTGAAACACTGCAGGCCGAGCTGACAGAGACAAGGGAGACGCAAGCACACCTGACCGCAGAGCTGGAGGCCATGAAGAAGCAGATGGCGGACATGTATCAGATCATGCAAACCATCGGGCAAGCATCGGGTGTCCAAGTGTAGTTGCCAGCTCCAGCTCCGGTTCGATACTTCACTCCTATGAGTATGAAAGTTTAATGCGTTCGTGCCATTGGGATTGTCGGCCTTCGTGCCGTTGTGATTGTCGGCCTTCGTGCCGTTGGGATTGTCGGCCTTTGTGCCGTTGTGATTGTCGGCCTTCGTGCCGTTGTTTCTTGCAGGTTGAAAACCTCCCCGTGCAGGGGAGGTGCTGCCGAAATTTTCAATTTTGAGTCTAACACATGCAATCTCTTCTCTTTTGTGCAGCCTCCGTCGGCGGGTTCAAACAATCCCGCTACCGTGTCACCGGTGGCTGATCGCGTCAACCCTTCGCCGCAGTTCGGTCCTTCACCGCAGTCCGGGGGGCCACACCTGCAGTCTCCGTCGCTGCAGTAGGGATGTTGAACTTTGTGATGTTGAACTTATAATAATAAACTTATGATGTTGAACTTTGGTGCATTTGTGATGGATTTTCGATGGATTTATTAAATATGCGTGTGCTTGTGATATATAATGCATGTTGGTGATATAGATGTGATGATTGATGTATATATATGTATATATATTGTCTGTTACAATGGAATGTAAAAAAAATTTGTAATTCTCGGGGTCTTTGCCGAGTGCCATGGGCAAGGCAGTCGGCAAAGATTTTTTCAAAAAAAAAATTAAATTTCTTTGCCGAGTGTCTTGCCGCGGCACTCGGCAAAATATTTTTTTTTTAAAAAATTCAGAAATTCTTTGTCGAGTTCCTAAACAGGGGCACTCGGCAAAGAAATTATTAAAAAAAATAAAAAAACTTTGCCGAGTGCCTGGGGCAGGGGCACTCGGCAAAGTAATTTTTTTAAAAAAAATAAAAAAAAACTTTGCCGAGTGCCTGGGCAGGGGCACTCGGCAAAGTACTTTTTTTAAAAAAAATAAAAAAAACTTTGCCGAGTGCCTGGGCTGGGCACTCGGCAAAGTAATTTTAAAAAAAATAATTTTTTTTTGCCGAGTGCTGGGTCGGGCACTCGGCAAAATAACCGTTAACGGCCAGCGCCGCAACGGCCGAAAATATTTTGCCGAGTGCCGCCCCAAGCACTCGGCAATTTTTTTTTTATTTTGCCGAGTGCCCGGATAAAAAGCACTCGACAAAGACTCTTTGCCGAGAAAATTTTTGCCGAGCGAACTTTGCCAAGTGCTACACTCGGCAAAGCCTTTGCCGAGTGCAAAGGCTCTTTGCCGAGTGGCAAAGGCTCTTTGCCGAGTGTAAAAACACTCGGCAAAGCCGCGGCCTCCGGTAGTGAGTATATGTATTATTATCTTGGCCATGGAAGAAGCGCTATTTGTTTCAACTTGTCGTTATATAAAAACCATGCAGGATGAGAGGCCACTGGAAAGCCCTTCGATGCTTGCCAGTACTGCTAACCATCACCCAGCCCCTAGACAGCAGCATTCCTTCTCACAAAGGGAAAAGTCTAATTTATCTTCCTTAATTATCGTGGTCGTCCGATTATGCTCCATGAACTACAAACCAATTTTTAAACCCCCACTTTCCCACAACTTTTAAAACTGTTGTTTTTGCGGCATATTAAACGAAGGGTGCATGCACATACATGGGGCAGGGTTGCATTGGCTAACACAACTACTTTGAAAAGTTATCCAAAGCAGCAGACTACCGCCCAATACCGTGCTGACGACGCTTCAGCGGCGCTTCTACGTAGTCTAGATGGTCCATACGAAGGCAACATATCAGGTGCAAACCAACCAATCTGTGTAAACTTGCAAACTATCGATCATGGCCACTAGATGTTGATCAAGTCCCCTCACCTCATCTATTGGATCAGCATCTAGTGGTCCTGATTGGTAGTTTCTAAGTTTGCACAGGTTGGTTGGTTTGCACCTGATATATTGCCCCATATGAACTAATTATATTATATGACTATAGCTTCTACTAGCAAATAAGCATTAAAATGAGTCCACGTCAAGATTCACACAATTTCAATCTAGACACCATGAGATAGAGCATGATTTCGAAAAAAAACTAAAACTAGTTTCATAATTTCCCAAGGTAAAACAATTCTTTTAAGATTAAACTAGATTTTAGGATTTTAAATTGTATTGTTTTCTCATGTAAAAATATTTAGATAGATTTTTGAATTTTTAATGATTTTATGGAAAATTTCTAAAACATTTTAGTCTAGTTTATCTCGGTGAACTTACAACTTAGTCCGATTTTTTACCCCCTCAGACGTTGCATCACATTAGCAAAACCACCATCAAAACTACCTAAGGTATAAAAACAAACAATTTTAAAAGTTGAGAGGTAAAAAAAACTAGTGATCGGCTAGAATGTTGGCAAAATCAATTAAATTATTATCTCCATGGCCTACGTGCGGGTGGTTTTGAAGGAGGTTTTGCCCTTTTTTGAGGTTAATAATAAATTCTGGTAAATGTTTGATAAGGTTTTCAAAAATTTCAATCTGATTGCTCAATAAAAAAAGGGAATTGCTATTCTTCAGGCGCCTGAAATCCGGCTTTCATTTAGGCGACGATTTTCCAACATTAGATCAACATCCGACAGATCTCAGGCATTCACAGTTCATCTTCCTCCTCCAGCACTCGCCCCCGCTGCAGGCCCCCGCCCCCGCCACAGGCGTGTTAGGGCTCGGCCGAAACCCTAGATCCAGGAGGAGGAGGAGGGCTTACCTTGTCGGGGCCGACGCGCCACTAAATCCGCACCGCCACTGCGCTAGGGCTGCCGCACCAGGGACGTCCGTGCCAGGGGAAAGAGAGAGGGAGAGGATCCGCCGCCGCCGAAGGGAGAGAAGGAGGAGCCGCGGCGGCCGGGCACGGTGGGCGCGGCGTGGGGAGAGAGAGCAAGCGACGCGGGGAGAGAGAGGGACCGCGCACGTGGGGAAGGGCGTCGCCTGTAGCCACGGGTGTTTTCAGTCACCTGGCTTATAGGAAATGTGATAAAAAAATATCATTACAGTGAAAACAAGAAATAAAAGGAAACATACGAGATTGAAGGAACATTCCAAACGCAGTAACGATTACATAGGAAGTATATGGAATAGCCGAAAGACGAATCATTAAAATGTAGGGCACGTTTGGATTCCTCCGATGCTCGCCTTGCCTAGCTAGCTGAGTAAAGTTTATGGCATTTGGTTTCTTTACCATATGCATGCACCTGCCTCTTTATCTGTGCTTTCAAGGTTTCTCCATGCACCTGACTTGATTAGAATAAAAACTATCTCAGTTTTGTTTTGTTTTAGATAATAGATAAAATCTGGCTTCATCCCTTGCAAGCAAGAGAATCAGATTAATTGTTACAAACATTTGACATAACAGAAACTAGATCCAACTTAAAACTCTACTAACATTAAAAGACCATCAAAAGGAAGTAAATAATTGCAAAGTCACTGCTTCTAGTGCTGGACAGTGGACACACATGGATGTGATGCACTACTTGTTTTTTTTCACACCATTGTGTGTTGCTCTTATAAATAAATCACTCAGAAAAGAAACTACATTTGCAGTGGAAAAAATAAAATAAAATAAAATGGAGATGCACAAATTTTTCCGAAGACAGCCTACAGAGATTGGAGGGTTACGAAATGGGTAGGTAGTAGCTCGGTCATCAATGGAGAGAGATTAGAGAATATAAAACGGGGAAGAGCTCGCTCTGTCTTTAACGGAGAGAGAACAGTCAGTAGAGAGAGATTGAAAAACTCGAATATTTATGTGGGTGACGAATTTTTCTGTGCGTTTTTTTTCGGTACGCACAGAAAAATTACGATTATTCTGTCGGTTCTAAAATATCCCGACAGAAAAATACGAAAACCCACAGAATAATTGTATTATTTTTCTGTACGTGACAATAGACACACGGAAAAATAAGAACTCACAGAAAAATGCAATTTATTCTGTCGGTTTTTAAAAACGCACAGAAAAAATATATGCACGCACAGAAAAATGTTATTAATAAAATAAATAAAAAAACAAAAGAAGTGCTAATCCTAACCCGCCAGCCGCCGCCCCCAAACACCCGCCAGCGCCCCCCTCTTCCCCTCTCCTCCCGGCCCCCCAGCGCCCCTCCCCCCGCCGACGCCGCCTCCCTCTCCTCCTCTCCCGGCCGCTCCTCCTTTCCCCTGCGGCCCCTCCTTCCCCGGCGGCCCCCTCACCGGATCCGCCGCCCCTCCTTTCCCCGGCGGCCCCTCCTTTCCCCGGCGCCCCCCTCCTTTCCTGGCGGCCCCCCCTCACCGGATCCGCCGCCCCTCGCCGGATCCGACGCCCTCTCCCCGGATCCGGCGCCACCTCCTTTCCCCGACGGCCCCTCCTACCCCGGCGGCCCCCCTACCCTGGCGGCCCCTCCTTCCCCGGCGGCCCCCCTCGCCGAATCCGCCGTCCCATCGCCGGATCCGCCGCCCTCTCACCGGATCCGACGCCCTCTCCCCGAATCCGGCGCCCCCTCCTTTCCCGGCGGCGTGGCGGCATGGACGCGCCATGGACGGTGGCGGGAGGCCCTTGGCGTGGTGGCCCGGTACAATGATCCCAGGCGCAGCAGCGCTGGCACAGACGGGCCCTGGTGCGGCAACCCCGGCGTGGCGACGGCGCAGATCCAGTGGCGCGGTGACCCCGACGAGGTAGGCCCTCCTCCTCCTGGATCTAGGGTTCCGGCGAGCTGTAGCCAATCATATAGATCCGGAACATTATTAAGAGTAGGTTTCATGATCTGAGTACATTTTATAAAATCCTTAGAGGTTGGCAAAGACAACAATAATTTTCTTGACTGATATCTGCTCAAACTGTGAACTAAACAAGCATTATCCTTGCCTCTGAATTGCATTGAAAGTAGGCATTATTGATAGGACTGTAAACTGTAAAATCAGTAGTAAGAACCGATTGCTTGCACTTGATAAATATGAGCTTATTTTATTGTCATATAACAATCTAATTTGAATATGTATGATTCACTTGCAAGGTGGTTAGCAATGTCAAATGGCCTGTTTAGAAACTTATTTTATTCACTTGCAAGAGTATGTTAGATTGACAATACTACTATGCTTATGTGTCTACATGCCTTTCCTGCTGAAATCCCTTATTTCTTAGCAATAATTTGGATGTTTTTTTGTGAAATCGCTAATTGGCGTAGCACCTCAAAGTGTGATTCTCTCAACATTTGACTTCAATAGGATGCTCTCTGATTTATATCATAGCTGTCTTTAGTGTTTTTCTTAGTGTATGGTAGATGTGCTGATACAAGCATTGCTGGTATAAATCATGCAGTCTAGTGTTCATGCTGTTGTACTTAGGTTTGCAGTTTGACATCTGGAAGTTAGCTGCCAAGTTACTACCACTTTCGCTTTCTCTTGATTGTTTTCATCCAGCCTTTTAACATTCTTAAAACTGTTTGGTGCTGTGTGAAATGGTTGAGTATTTGTGTGCATGCTCCATTTGGTTTACTTCCATTTTCAATGTGTTCTGACGTCCTTATCTGTAATGCCATGTCTTCATTTAATAGAGAATGATATAGTACACTGACCATTTGTCCAAAATCTGAACACTTTTAGGCATGGGAATGAGTTTGCACCTACTATCATATTCTTTCTCACTACACACCCATCTGAGGTACTTCTTCCTATTGGCCTGGAACATGTGTATTGACTGCAGAGAGGTTATTTGTACCGAGTATTCTTTATAGGATTAAAATGCATTCTATTCTTTGAGTTATTGAAAGTTCATCACCTGTATGCTAAGGAAAATTATCCTTTTCTTAACCTACGTCCCTGCTCAAATTTTCCTTTTGACAGGGACAAGAGGGAGTACAAATTTTCCTTCTATAGGATGAATACAAAAATAATAACAACAATAAATGTTAATATGGAAACTGATATATAAAAATGCACTTGGAAGTGTGATGAAATAATAGAAGCTAGAAGGGAAAAAATAATCGAAGTTAAAAGTAACAAAATCCATTCCATGCTGAAGATTCAAGTGGATAATTTT
The DNA here is from genome assembly GCF_019320115.1 of Miscanthus floridulus. Lineage (NCBI taxonomy): Eukaryota > Viridiplantae > Streptophyta > Magnoliopsida > Poales > Poaceae > Miscanthus > Miscanthus floridulus. Next base: position 95,754,572 of record NC_089598.1, on the reverse strand, counting down.
TTTTTTGCCAGAAAAAGGTTTGAACTGAAGAACTTACAGGAGCTCGTTCCAAACTCCAACAGGGTACTCGATTGCATCCTCTTCGACTATTTCTTGTCAAAGAACAGTCGACTGTAGTACATCTGTTTCTGAAACCCGCGTTTATCCTATGCAGACTGACAAGACATCCATGCTTGAAGAGATCATCGAATACGTCAAATTTCTCCAGCTGCAAGTGAAGGTTCGCTCACCACCACCACCATTCCTCTGTTCCATGCTGTCTGGCTTACCATCCTCTCGTCTGCTGATCTGTATTACCTGTCTTTGATTGAAGGTTCTCAGCATGAGCAGGCTAGGCACGACGGAAGCCGTCGTCCCGCTCGTAATGGAGTCCTAGACCGAGGTAAATCACATCACGCGAGCCTGAATGAACTCAGAATATATTGTGCGTGCTTCTTGTGATTGGACTGCTGCTGGCAATGTAGAGCTCCGGTGGCCTTCTCCTGTCCCCGAGGTCAGGCTCACGCTCAGGCAGGCAGCGGGCAGGCGGGGGCAGCCTGTCGTCGTCTATTTTTGACATAAGTGTTGACTTCATTCATGATGAACTATTGATTTATGTATATTTGAATGAAACCTTGTTGGTCATGCACAGAAAGTACTGTATGGAAAATATATATTTTAATATGCTGTTGGTACTGTTTTAAAATATTTTTTTGTGTGTTTAACTATTTTTTCCTATGAGGCTGGCTACATAGAAATATTTTTTTTAATCTGGGTGAAATGAATTTTTCTGTGAGTTCACCTAAACCGACAGAAAAACATGTGTTTTTCTGTGCGTTTATTTCTTTTTTCTGTGTGGATTAACATACAGAAAAATTAGTTTTAATCTGGGTGAACATAATTTTTCTGTGCGTGTGAGACCCACAGAAAAATTGTTTCTGACGGTGAACCCACAGAAAAATTCAATTTTTCTGTCATTCTATTTCTGTGTGTTATTTTCTGACAGTACATCGTCAGAAAAATATTTTTCCATAGATATTCGAATTTTTTCATGGGTTTTTACACACACAGAAATATTCGAGTTTCTAGTAGCGATGAGCCCCGATCCAAGTAACCCCGCTTGGGCTGTCACATACCCACATCTACGTCTGGGATGTCACATGATCACATCCACTATTCCAGCTTGCGGCGGGCGTTATGGAAAAATCAGGTTGCTGGAAGATGGCGCTGTGGTCTGCTTTCTCGTCGTCGGACGGCATCTTTTGGGGTGGGGGCGGGTCCACCGGACCTGACATCGTCGACAAAACCACACCCGCGGGATGTCCCATGCATGGTCTTTTTTTTCTTTTTTGAAAGGGCCGCAAAAGCTTTGCCGTAGATTTTAATAGACGATATAAAGAGAAAAAAAGATCAAATACAACTCCCTATTTACACCCAACGTCCTCTGCTAATCAAAACGGAAACCAACAAAACGGCAGAAAAGACAACTGCACAAAAGAAAACATGTAAAAAGACTGAGACTAGGAATAGTCCAAAAACAAGAACCCTGGCCCAACTGGAGAAGAGGTCTACTGCTAGTTCGCCGTATTATGAATTGTAGCCGTCACAAAAAAAACTGACTTATATCATCTTTGCACAAACTTGCGACTTGTCTTGGGCTGAGACTTTTTTGTTGGAAAGTTCGCCTATTCCTCTCTTTCCAGATATTCCACCAAAAATAGATTATGATCCCGTCGAAGCACCGTCTTTGCTTTTTGTCAACTTTTCTCTTACATCTTTGCTAGTAATTATGAAGCGACCCAGTTGTGTATGGAGCTGAGGTTAGTTAAACTGAACCATATCTTGATCAACTCTCACACTTCCTTAGTGGAAGGGCAATCTTTACACAGGTGCATTGGTGTCTCTTGATCATTTGTACATAGTTTACATATGGGGTCATCCGTCCATCCTCGTTTCATCAAATTGTTTGTGGTCAGAATTTTTTTGTGCATTAGTGTCCATGCAAAGAATCTGCATTTCGGTTCCGTCTTGACCTTTCAAATTGGCATAATTCTGAGCTTGGAAAAGGTCCCCTAGAACTGAATTTCATAAGCGCTTTCTGTTGTGTACTCTCCACTTTCTGTCCAACGCCATCTTATATCGTCTTCCATATTGTTGATCAACTGTGTATCCTTGATGGCCTCCCAAAGGTCGGCAAATTCAGAGACCTCTGCCTGTGAATTCGGAGGATATATGTGATCAATCCATCTGTTATTTTCTAGAACCTTTTGCACTGAAATCTTCTTCCTGTGCGTCTTTTGAAACAAGCTAGGCACGATTGTTTTTGCCGAAGCGTCGTTAATCCATGACAAAATCTAGAACAAAGCTGTTTTCCATACACACCCGTCAAACACCAGGTTACGTTCTCTTCTAGCATCATGATTTCAGCAGACACAGAATGGTTCGTTGTCTGTAAAGGTGACATACTGAAGAATTGGTCAGACATTGCCATTAGGATACCTCCCGCTGCCCCTATCGATGGAAGAAAACTGCAATTTCGAGCCAAAACCGGATCCACGGTTTCTACAAGGAGACTCTAAGTCTAGCTTTCTATCTTGGTTTCCTGAAGTCATACAATAGTCACATTGGATGCGCTAATGAGATTGCACACACTTGCCTGCTTCACCCCATCATTGAGGCTCCAACACAAGATAGAGCATTTTTTCTACGACGTTAACCACCATTAGCAACTAGAGCATAGACCAAGTTCCTGACATACATGGGCCAAAGGCAGTGAGGCCAGCAGGTCCCTAATATTTGAAATAGAACCAAACGGGGTTTGCCGAAGGCAACTGAGCCAGCAGGCCATAGTCTCCCCCGTTGGTCAATAAACTGAAAGATCCTTGAGATGATCGACACATCTGCAGTGCTAGTCTGTTTCGACGATCTGCATAACATGGGCATACAAACCCCTTGATAGCCACGCAGGGTCCAAACTAAAGCGACATGAGAGTCCCAGGCCACCGATGCCCAGGATGAGATGACCGCACCCGCTCCTTCTCCCATTATAAAAGGAAGATCATGCATCCAGCAGCACAAATCCACCCACCACACCTGACACTCCTAATCAGTCCTAGGCTCCAAGCCGCTCCATCCCGAGTGAGACACTACTACAAAAACGATTTTTAACAACGGGGACTTTTTTTTGTAGGGGCGGCTCCACTACCAACCGCCCCTATAGTGGATGAGCTTAGGTCTGAAAGGTCCTAATGGCTAGAGGGGGGGGGTGAATAGCCTAATAAAAATTTCTACAACAACACTTAACAAAAAGGTTAGACAATTATGAGGCGAAGCAAGTGTTACGCTAGCCTACTCAAAATGCAAGCCACCTACCACAATTCTAGTTTCGATAGTGTCTATTCACACAAAAGCTATGACACTACCCTTTGTTAGTGTGCTCTCAAAGGCTAACTAAAGAGCCACACCAACCAACCAAGCAAGCTCTCACAACTAGCTACACTAAAGAGCTTGTCAACTAGTTTGCGGTAAAGTAAAGAGAGTGATCAAGAAGGTTATACCGCTGTGTATATGAAGAAACCAATCAATCACAAGGATGAATAACAATGAAGACCAATCACCTCGGAATCAATGATGAACACAATGATTTTTACCAAGGTTCACTTGCTTGCCGGCAAGCTACTCCTCGTTGTGGCGATTCACTCACTTGGAGGTTCACGCGCTAATTGGCTTCACACGCCAAACCCTCAATAGGGTGCCGCACAACCAACACAAGATGAGGATCACACAAGCCACGAGCAATCCACTAGAGTATCTTTTGGCTCTCCGCCAGGGAAAGGTCAAGAACCCCTCACAATCACCATGATCGGAGCCAGAGACAATCACCTCCTCCGCTCAACGATCCTCGCTGCTCTAAGCCGTCTAGGTGGCGGCAACCACCAAGAGTAACAAGCGAAATCCGCAGCGAAACACGAACACCAAGTGCCTCTAGATGCAATCACTCAAGCAATGCACTTGGATTCTCTCCCAATCTCACTATGATGATGAATCAATGATGGAGATGAGTGGGAGGGCTTTGGCTAAGCTCACAAGGTTGCTATGTCAATGCAAATGGCCAAGAGAGTGAGCTTGAATCGGCCATGGGGCTTAAATAGAAGCCCCCACGAAATAGAGCCATTGTACCCCTTCACTGGGTATAGCGCGGGGTGACCGGACGCTCCGATCCGATCGACCGGACGCTGGCCCTCAGCGTCCGGTCACGTGATTCACGCCACGTGTCCCTTGCTTCAAATACTATTCGTCAGATTTCAATGGTCCTCAGTTGACCGGACGCTCCGCTACAACTGACCGGACTCTGAGCCTCCAGCGTCCGATCGTTTCTAGTAAGGTTCCACAAACGTATTTTGCCGACCGGACTTGTCCGGTCATGCTTGACCGGACCCTGCCAGCGTCTGGTCAGACGACGTCTCCTCTGTGCGCCTCACGTCAGCGTACATCAGCACTAACCGGACGCACCCTGCCAGCGTCCGGTCGCATAGCGACCCAGCGTCTGGTCGTTTGACCAACGCCAGCGTCTTCGCTGATACATCTGACCGGACGCACCGGTCCAACCATGGCTAGCGTCCGGTCACTCCCAGTGACTTCTGTCTTTTCTGTCTAGGGCGCCGGTGGAGTTTCTTACCCTTGCTCCCAAACTTCACCACCCTTGATCAAATGTGCCAACCACCAAGTGTATCACCTTGTGCACATGTGTTAGCATATTTTCACAAACATTTTCAAGGGTGTTAGCACTCCACTAGATCCTAAATGCATATGCAATGAGTTAGAGCATCTAGTGGCACTTTAATAACCGCATTCCAATACGAGTTTCATCCCTCTTAATAGTACGGCTATCAATCCTAAATGTGATCACACTCTCTAAGTGTCTTGATCACTAAAACAAAATAACTCCTATGGTTTATACCTTTGTCTTGAGCTTTTTGTTTTTCTCTTTCTTCTATCCAAGTCCAAGCACTTGATCATCACCATGGCATCATCTTCATCATGCTATGATCTTTGTTTGCTTCGCAACTTGGAGTGTGCTACCTATCTCATGATCACTTGATAAACTAGGTTAACACTTAGGGTTTCATCAATTCACCAAAACCAAACTAGAGCTTTCAATCTCCCCCTTTTTGGTAATTGATGACAACCCTTACACAAAGATATGAATTAAAATTCAATTGAATCCATGTTGCTTGTCCAAGCATATTTACTATGTGTAAAAAGATATGGACAAGTTTCATGAACTCGATATGGTAGCAATTGCTCCCCCTACATATGTGCTAAGAGTTTAGATTGTAGCTTTGCACATATGCTTAGATAGGAAATATATGAGTCATTGTCTACCAAATGATGCTAAGGTATAAAAGATGGACCTTTGAAGCGTGATACCAATTGGAGTGCACCATTACACCTTCCTTAGCACCATGATTAGCTTGAAAACATTTGAAAATATACCACTTGGAAATACTTGGAAATGAAAGTAATCTAATGATTTCATTTCATCATTCAATCTTCCAACTAGCATACATCACACAAGCATGGATATTTTGAATTTTAAAACTTATGCCATGCAAGCAAACAAATGAAATGCATATTCAAATGCACCATACAAGTTTATGAGCTTGCTCCCCCTACTTGTGTGCTCAAAATTTTAATTGATTCCTTTCCTTTGTCACATCTCTCCCCCTTTGATGTCTTTTCACCATCTTAGTACACTAATATATCTTTCCCCCTATCACTTATATCTTTGTTTCTCTCCCCCTTTGTCATCAATAACCACAAAGGTTCAAAAAGTAGATAGGTTAATGTTATCAAAGTCAATCAATGGGGTGAGGATAATTTTCTCAAATTTGGTCCAATCTAGATCATTTGCCAAAGATGTCTAACTCGGTTTGATCCAAGGACAAGCTTCTTCACACCTCCAAATAAGGGTTATCTTGTACCATGTTGAGTTAAACACTTAGAGTTCATTTTCTAGATCAAACACTAGGTTTACAAGCCCATAAACATGTCATATGCTACCACTAGATTAAGTCAAGCATAGACGCAATAGTGATACCATATAAACATCAAATTCATTTGATTTACATGAATGAGCCTAATAAAATGGAGAGATGACTAGATGCACTAAACATGTCCTTAGCAAGGATGTATGTCATACCAAACAACTTTTACCTTGAATAGCTCGAAGGAGAGGCATGTCATATAAGTGGGGGTGCATCAACACATATTTGAGAAATCCAATATGTTCAACTCATTCCTTAGCTTGCAAAACCTTTTCTCATCCAATGGCTTGGTGAATATATCGGCAAGTTGATCTTCGGTGCCTACACTCTCAATGCAAATGTCCCTTTTTTGTTGGTGATCTCTTATGAAATGGTGGTGGACATCAATGTGTTTTGTTCTTGCATGTTGAACTGGATTGTTGGTTAACTTGATTGCACTCTCATTGTCACATAGCAATGGCACTTTCTTGAATTTGATTCCAAAATCACTCAAAGTGGCCTTCATCCAAAGTACTTGTGCACAACAACTACCGGCGGATATGTATTCGGCTTCGGCGATTGATAATGCAACACTATTTTGCTTCTTTGATGACCATGAAACAAGTGATCTTCCCAACAATTGACATGTGCCCGAGGTGCTCTTCCTTTCAACCTTGCATCCCACATAATCCAAGTCGGAGTAACCAACTAGCTCAAACTTTGCTCCTTTGGGATACCACAAACCAACATTTGGTGTATGCTTCAAGTACCTCAATATCCTCTTTGTGGCCTTCAAATGACTTTCTCTTGGTGAGGCTTGAAATCTTGCACATATGCATACACTAAACATGACATCCGGCCTTGATGCGGTCACATAGAGTAGGCTTCCAATCATAGACCGATACAATTTTTGATCCACCATATTTCCACTTGCATCACTATCCAAGTTTCCATTTCTTCCCATTAGTGTGCTAATGACTTTGCTATCACTCATGCCAAACCTCTTGATCATGTCCTTGATATACTTGCCTTGACTTACAAATGTATCATTCTTCAATTGCTTGATTTGAAGACCAAGGAAGTAACTTAACTCTCCAATCATGGACATCTCAAACTCATTAGCCATCATCTTTCCAAACTCATCACAAAAGTCTTGATTGGTTGATCCAAATATGTATCATCAACATAGATTTGCAATACAAATAGATCTTTTCCAATCTTCTTGATGAAAAGAGTGGTGTCAACCTTGCCCATTGTGAACCCTTTAGAGAGTAGGAAGTCCCTCAATCTCTCATACCATGCTCTAGGTTCTTGCTTCAAGCCATACAATGCCTTCTTCAACTTGTACACATGGTTGAGCTTCTTGTCATCTTCAAAACCGGGAGGTTGCTCAACATATACTTCTTCATTTATGTAACCATTGAGAAATGCACTCTTGACATCCATTTGATAGAGCTTGATGTTGTGGGCACAAGCATAGGCTAGCAAGATTCTAATTGCTTCCAATCTAGCAACCGGGGCATATGTTTCTCCAAAGTCAAGACCTTCAACTTGAGTATAGCCTTGTGCTACCAATCTTGCTTTGTTCCTTACTACTATCCCATCTTGATCTTGCTTGTTTCTAAAGACCCATTTGGTTCCAATCGCATTGTGCCCCTTTGGTCTTTCTACCATCTCCCATACTTGATTTCTTGTGAAGTTATTCAATTCTTCATGCATAGCATTTACCCAATCAACATCCTTCAAAGCTTCATCTATCTTCTTTGGTTCAATGGATGACACGAATGAGAAGTGTTCACAAAATGATGCCAATCTTGATCTTGTTTATACACCTCTTGAAATATCACCAATGATAGTGTCCAATGGATGATCTCTTGCAATATTGGTTGGTTGGAGGATTGGAACTTGATTGCTTGCACTTGCTTGATCATTGGGTTGAGATGATGTACTAGCCACTTAATCTTGTTCATTGTCATGAGAGCCACTTGCACTAACTTGATTTGTATCATCTTGCATATTTGAGTTAGAGAGCACTTGCGCTTAATCATCTTCATCATCATTCACTTGCCTAGGCCTCAATTCACCAATATCCATGTTCTTCATGGCATTTGAAAGTTGAATGCCTCTAACATCTTTCAAGTTCTCATTCTCTACTTGTGAACCCTTGGTTTCATCAAATTCAACATCATGAACTTCCTCAAGAGTATCACTATCCAAATTCCAAACTCTATATACTTTGCTTGTAGTGGAGTAACCAAGTAGAAATCCTTCATCACATTTCTTGTCAAACTTGCCCAATTTAGTGCATTTCTTCAAGATATAGCATTTGCAACCAAAGACCCAAAAATATGCAATGTTGGGCTTTCTACCATTCGAGAGCTCATATGGTGTCTTCTCTTTCAATGGGTGACAATAGAGGTGGTTGCTACAATAGCATGTCGTGTTGATAGCTTCGGCCCAAAAAGATTGACTCACATTGTACTCACTAAGCATAGACCTTGCCATATCAATGAGTGTTCTATTTTTCCTCTCAACAAGGCCATTTGATTGTGGGGTGTACTTGGCCGAGAATTGATGTCTAATTCCAAATTCATCACACAACTCATCAATTCTAGTGTTCTTGAACTCACTACCATTGTCACTTCTAACTCTCTTGATGGTTGTTTCAAACTCATTGTGCATTCCCTTGATAAATGATTTGAATGTTACAAACACATCACTTTTGTCCACTAGAAAGAATACCCATGTGTATCTAGTGTAATCATCCACTATCACAAAACCATATTTGTTACCACCGATACTAGTGTATTGTGTTGGCCCAAACAAATCCATGTGCAATAACTCAAATGATTTACAAGTGCTCATCATGCTTTTCTTAGGATGGGTGTTTCCAACTTGTTTGCTGGTTTGACAAGAGCTACAAAACTTATCCTTTTCAAACACAACATCTTTCAAGCCTCTAACCAAGTCATGCTTAGCCAATCTATTCAATTATTTTATTCCAACATGACCAAGCCTTCTATGCCATAACCAACCCATGCTAGACTTAGTGAACAAGCATGTAGATAATCTAGCTTCACTAGCATTGAAATCAACCAAGTATAGATTCTCATATCTAAAACCTTTGAAGATCAAATTAGAGCCATCTACACTTATGATCTCTACATCATCTACTCCAAATATGCATTTGAATCCAAGATCACACAATTGAGCCACGGATAGCAAATTGAAGTTCAAGCTCTCTACTAGCAACACATTTGATATGCTCATGTCATTGGATATTGCAATCTTACCAAGCCCTTTGACCTTGCCTTTGCCATTGTCACCAAATGTGATACTATCATAACCATCATTGCCATTGGTGTTGATTGAGTGGAACATTCTTGCATCACCGGTCATGTGTTGAGTGCACCCACTATCAATAACCCAATGCCTTCCTCTGGCTTTGTAATTGACCTACAAAAGAAGATCAATTCTTTTTAGGTACCCAAACTTGCTTGGGTCCTTGAAGGTTAGTTACTAAGCTCTTTGGTGGGAGGAACAATGATAGGCATAGATAATGATTCATCAATTATATCACAAGTTAAACCTACATTGCAAGTTTCAACATGCTTCTTTTTATTTTGCTCATAAAGCAAAGAGGAATGAGCCTTTTCAAGCTTTTTGTGAGCTTTGCTAAGCTTCTCATTGGCTTCCTCTAGCCTCTCATGAGATGCATTGAGCTCATCAAAGGCTTGCTTAAGGGCTTTTAGTTCCTTACGCAAGCTTTTGCATTCCCTTCTCTTGATATCAAAGTATTCTCTAGCATCTTCTAGCATGTCAATTAATTTATCCTTAGTAGGTTCATCATCATCACTATCACTATCATTTTCATTTTCATTATCATCATCATGTTCTTCATCACTTTCATCATTGCAAGTTTGTACCTTAGTGGCCTTAGCCATGAAGCATGATGAAGAGTCGAAGAGAGAAGGCTTCTCATTGATGGCAATGCTTGCAAGAACCTTCTTCTTGGTGGTCTTGTTATCATCACTATCATCATCACTTGAGGAAGCATCACTATCCCAAGTGACCACATATGAACCACCCTTCATCTTCTTGAAGCTTATCTTGTCCTTCTTCTTGTTCTTCTTCTTGTCATCATCATTGTCACTATTATATGGGCATTGAGCAACAAGATGGTCTTTGCTTCCACACTTGAAGCACTTTCTTGACTCTTCTTTGTTCTTGGATGAAGACTTCTTTCTTCTAGCACGATAGCCCTTCTTCACCATGAACTTGCCAAATCTCTTGACAAATAGAGCCATCTTCTCATCATCATCATCATCCCATGAATCATCATCCTCACTTGATGTTTCTTGCTTAGCTTTGCCCTTGGATGATGTGGCCTTGAATGCCACGCTCTTCTTTTTGTCATCCTTCTTTTCATCTTTCTTCTCTCTCTTTTCTTCCTTCTCATCATCATCTCTATAAGCATCATCGGTCATGATGTCTCCCAAGATTTGGTTTGGTGTCATTGTGTTCAAATCGGTCCTCACTAGCAAGGTGACCAACATGCCAAATCTTGCGGGCAAACATCTCAAGAACTTATTGGAGAAGTCCTTGTCCTCTATCTTCTCACCAAGTGCTTTGAGATCATTGACAATCACTTCCATCTGATGGAGCATGTCCGGCACACTCTCATCTTCCTTCATCTTGAAGCTTGCAAACTTCTCTTTGAGAATATATGCCTTTGCACCCTTCATGGCTTGAGTGTCCTCAAACAATTCTTTCAATTTCTTCCAAGCTTCATGAGCCATCTCAATATTCTTGATTTGCTCAAATGTTCTCACATCAATTGCATCATGAATGGCACTTAGAGCAATGTCATTGTTTTGGAGAAGCACTTCTTCGGCTGTGGTGGGATTTTCCGAATCCTCAATCTCAATTTTGGTTTCTACCATCTTCCACACCTTTCTATTGATTGACTTGATGTGTGTGGTCATCTTTGACTTCCAATAAGAATAATTTGAGCCATCAAATTGGGGTGGCTTCTTGGTGTTGTTGATTTGAGCCATTTTAACATCGAAGGTTGTTAAGCCTCAAATCACGGTGACCTCGGCTCTGATACCACTTGAAAGGTCCTAATGGCTAGAGGAGGGGTGAATAGCCTAATAAAAATTTCTACAACAACACTTAACAAAAAGGTTAAACAATTATGAGGCAAAGCAAGTGTTGCGCTAGCCTACTCAAAATGCAAGCCACCTACCACAATTCTAGTTTAGATAGTGTCTATTCACATAAAAGCTATGACACTACCCTATGTTAGTGTGCTCTCAAAGGCTAACTAAAGAGCCACACCAACCAAGCAAGCAAGCTCTCACAACTAGCTACACTAAAGAGCTTGTCAACTAGTTTGCGGTAAAGTAAAGAGAGTGCTCAAGAAGGTTATACTGTCGTGTATATGAAGAAACCAATCAATCACAAGGATGAATAACAATGAAGACCAATCACCTCAGAATCAATGATGAACACAATGATTTTTACCGAGGTTCACTTGCTTGCCGATAAGCTACTCCTCGTTGTGGCGATTCACTCACTTGAAGGTTCACGCGCTAATTGGCTTCACACGCCAAACCCTCAATAGGGTACCGCACAACCAATACAAGATGAGGATCACACAAGCCACGAGCAATCCACTAGAGTACCTTTTGGCTCTCCGCCGGGGAAAGGTCAAGAACCCCTCACAATCACCACGATCGGACCCAGAGACAATCACCTCCTCCGCTCAACGATCCTCGCTGCTCCAAGCCGTCTAGGTGGCGGCAACCACCAAGAGCAATAAGCGAAATCCACAGCGAAACACGGACACCAAGTGCCTCTAGATGCAATCACTCAAGCAATGCACTTGGATTCTCTCCCAATCTCACTATGATGATGAATCAATGATGGAGATGAGTGGGAGGGCTTTGGCTAAGCTCACAAGATTGCTATGTCAATGCAAATGGCTAAGAGAGTGAGCTTGAACTGTTCATGGGGCTTAAATAGAAGCCCCCATGAAATAGAGCCGTTGTACCTCTTCACTGGGTACAGCGCGGGGTGACTGGATGCTCTGGTCCGATCGACCGGACGCTGGCCCTCAGCGTCCGGTCACGTGATTCACGCCATGAGTCCCCTGCTTCAAATACTATTCATCATATTTCAACGGTCATCAGTTGACCAGACGCTCCGCTACAGCTGACCGGACTCTGAGCCTCCAGCGTCTGGTCGTTTCTAGTAAGGTTCCAGAAACGTATTTTGCCGACCGGACTCGTCCGGTCATGCTTGACCGGACCCTGCCAGCGTCCGGTCAGACGACGTCTCCTCTGTGCGCCTCACGTCAACATACGTCGGCACTGACCGGACGCACCCTGCCAGCGTCCGGTCGCATAGCGACCCAACGTTCGGTCATTTGACCAACGCCAGCGTCTTCGCTGATACATCTGACTGGACGCGCCGGTCCAATCGTGGCCAGCGTCCGGTCACTCCTAGTGACCTCCGTCTTTTCTGTCTAGGGCGCCAGTGGAGTTTCTTACCCTTGCTCGCAAACTTCACCACCCTTGATCAAATGTGCCAACCACTAAGTGTATCACCTTGTGCACATGTGTTAGCATATTTTCACAAATATTTTCAAGGGTGTTAGCACTCCACTAGATCCTAAATGCATATGCAATGAGTTAGAGCATCTAGTGGCACTTTGATAACCGCATTCCGATACGAGTTTCACCCCTCTTAATAGTACGGCTATCAATCCTAAATGTGATCACACTCTCTAAGTGTCTTGATCACTAAAACAAAATAGCTCATATGGTTTATACCTTTGTCTTGAGCTTTTTGTTTTCTCTTTCTTCTATCTAAGTCCAAGCACTTGATCATCACCATGGCATCATCTTCATCATGCTATGATCTTTATTTACTTCGCAACTTGGAGTGTCATGATCACTTGATAAACTAGGTTAGTACTTAGGGTTTCATCAATTAACCAAAACCAAACTAGAGCTTGAAGGGTCCCATGATTCCAGCTGTCCCTACAAATCTAATAGTAGAGCGGCTGGTGATACGAGCCGTCCTTACAAATGAGTAGATTTGTAGGGTCGAGTCACTCACCAGCCGCCTCTACTGTTCGATTTGTAGGAGTGGCTCAATCACCAGCCGCCCCTACAAATGTCCGCTGTATAAATGGCTGAAGCCCTCTTCTTGATCCTCGGGTCACTCACTCTAACCCGTGAAAAAAGGTAGGGAGGCCTTGGTCACCTCTCAAAAATTGCTCTACTATGGGGGAAGGTTTTGGTCTCAAATTCTTTGATGGAGAGGTTATAGAAGGTAAGAAAATGCTATTCCACACTTTTTTAAGTTTTAATGGTTGGTTAGTGAGTAATTAAAGTTTTACTTTTCTTTCTCTTCTATGGTGCTTGAGCTACTTATGAAGCAAATTAGATCCAAGTTTTGAATGTATTAGGATACATTAGATAGGGGAACAAGATCATAAATTAGTTAGTTTTATGGATATTTCATGTGCATGTAGATCTAGATCTAGGGTTTGGTTTTTTTTATTAATTTTGTTTTTGTAAATTTATGTTTGATGAAATTGGACTAGGGTTTGAATGAAAGATATTGGGTAAAATATAATTATTGCTAATTGTTGTCTTTGAAAATGTTTATTGTAATCAATAAATATGTATTTTAATTATTTATGGATAAATAGGCCATTAATTAATTTTTCTCTACCATGGTGTGTTTGTATGCTTCATGTAATTATATTTGATTTATATCCATATATATATGAAGTATATACAATTATTCTCAAGTAATTATTAATTTGATTTATTTTTATATATATTTGAATAAGTAGTCCTTTAATGTTTGTTTTGTTGGTGTTATAAAAGATGGAGTACATGAACTCTTGGATGTATGGTTCGTTAAGATTCAAGACAGGTTTCCATGAAGATGTGAATAAATTTATTGAAGCCGCATTCTTCCCCGCCTTCTAGCGAGCTTGTGCTTGATAAGCCACAACCTTCTCCAGCTCGTACCGAGCAAGTGCATGATTAGATGCTACAGTTTTCTCAACAAGCGCAGCCGATACATGAACAACGAGTGCCTATTAAAGAAGGTGATGCATAAGAAGATAAGGACGCGCCTGAGTGTGAACTTCGAAAGAAGCATCTAATCACCATAAAACCAATTTATGTTCCGATGAAAAATGTCTCGTCGGTGCACAAGTGGTATGTCCATGGCCAGTTTAAGCCTGAGAACAAGTTAAAAAAGTCCCATCACGGGCTTCTGAGAAGGCCGTCACCGGCAAACTCTACTAAACAGCAAATCAATATCCAAATGTTGATGCCATCAAATAGTCAAAGGATTACCCGAAAATATATGAAAGAGGCAAGCCCTTCCTACCAAACCGGGACATCCAGCATTTAACACTGAATGAGAAGGGTCCATGATTGTTGCGTGTTCTCCTAACGAGCATAGACCTTGTATAAGCATGCTTCCCCACCGGTATATTTAGAAGCTCAGCTGAGATAATTATCTTTGACTTCAATAACATGTGTAGACATGCTTTCACCTTGGAACAATGAAAATAAATCTAATTCGCACGTGGTGACTTTAAGTCCTTATATGATATGAATGGGAAGGCCGACGTACCAGCCTGCCAGGCCACCGCCCACCGGTACCATCTCCATCTCCTCGACACCGCGCGCGCGCTCATGCTGCTAGGAGCAGTCGCTGCTGTCTCGAGACCGTGGGCAACCCTGACGCTGATGACACCGCGCGGGTCTTGCTCGGCTTCGTACCTGGCTGCTCGACGTCTGCCTCCTTTCTTCGTTGGTGCCAGTGGCAGGCCGGTTCCGCAAGCTGATGCGTGGGCCGGCGCTGCATCGCCAACGCCAGAGCTTAGCAGCCGGGGGACGGGAACGTGCCCCACGTTCCCGTTCCGGGGACTTCGTTCCGATTCGCGGAACGGGGACATGGCGGGACGCCGTCCCGACGGAAGATGGAACGCGACTCGCAACCACGAGCAATCAAAGGAACGTCGAGTCCCAAACGAGGCTGGAACATGACCATCAGCCACGGCGAGTCGGGGACATCAGGTACGAAGCAGGCGCGGGGAAGAAAACACACCTCAGTCAGGTTGCGTCGCTCACGGTCTCGGGCTGCTCGGAGCCCCGGACGCCGAGCCGGCGAACGGCGAACCGCGCTGTCCCTCCCGCTCCGCAGCGCCGCATCGATTCGATGTCGTCCCGCCAGAGTGGGTGGCCGGCCGCCGGCGGCTGTGCGCGTGCGCGTGTGCTCGTGTGTGGGCGGCCGGTGGCGGCGGCCGGCAAAAAAGAAACCTGGCGATTGGCTCGTTGGCCTGGACCTGGAATGGGCTGGAGTTGGACGGCCCAATAAAACAAAAAAAAACCCGACAGGAAAAACGATGCTACGGAGAGAATCGAACTTTGCACTATTCAGTAAGCACGTAACGCCGCATGGACCGACCACCACGTCCCCGACACATTCCTCCAAAGTTGGTACGCATTCCACATAGTCTTTGGTGTGCTGTGCTTCTATCTGTTGTGCCCATGGAAAATTTCTAGGATCCGGAAGCACCAAATCATGGAAATTTCTTGGATCCAGAAGCGCCAAATCATGGATAAAAGCTATGTCAAATGATCAATAATTTCAGTTGTAACAAGCGAACACAAAACATAGAGTTCATTCACTTACTAGCTAGATTAGAATGCGAAGATAATAAAACATAAAAAACAAGCTAGTTTCCTTATTATCCCAATCAAAACTTGTTATGGTAGTCAAGAAACCTACAGAGGATCTGTAGAAGGGTAGATAGTCGTCTCAACAGTGGAAAAATTATCTATCTTGAAGAACTTTGGTAAGGTTACAAAGAAACTTATAAACATAGCAGAAAAAAATTATTCCAAAAGTGAAAGCTATCGACCATTCAAAGACTTGTGGAATATACTATGAAAAATGTATAGCTCTAATAATATATCTAAGTCATATGTAGAAATTAAATTATGGTGAGGACCAAGAATAATACAACTTTATAATAATACCAATCTTTGATAAGCGTTATGCTTCTTTTGAAGAGGTGTTTTTCTTTCCATTTTTTTAACAATACAAACAAAGTTGATTGATGTTATGCTTCATTTGTATTGATAAAAATTTGAAAAAAACACATCTTCAAAAAGAAGCAAAATGCTATCAAAGATTAGTGTTATTATGAAAATTGCATTTTTGGTGCACACCATGGTTTATTTTCTACCTTTGCCTTGGAGATATTAGTGCTATACATTTTTCATACCATCGACAAGTGTCTTAATGGTCCATTAACTATAAAAGTTTTAGCATAAATTATGTTGCTGCAGTTATGATTTATTTTGCCATCTTATGAACGTTCTTAAAGATAGATTATTTCCCGGGGGTGAGATGACTATGTGCCCTTGTGCAGGTCCTCTATATGTTTTTTTACTACTTTAGCAAATTTGATGGGGATAATAAGGGAATTGGCTTGTTTGTCCCTCGTTCCTTATCTTCACTTCCTGATGTAGTTAGTAAGTGAATAAACTCTAAATTATTCAGTGTGCTCAGTTGTTATGTCTAAAATTATTTGTCATTTGACATGGCTTTTCTCCATGATTTGGTGCTTTAAATCCTAGAAATTCCCATCTCTATGATGTACGTCTTCTCCTCATCAATAATTCTTCTATCTGAACGCAATAGAGAAGCAAGATCTCTTGTGACCAAATGATGGTTGTGTCCATCAATTAAATCCTTCACATACCACTGCCATGATTC
The DNA here is from genome assembly GCF_019320115.1 of Miscanthus floridulus. Lineage (NCBI taxonomy): Eukaryota > Viridiplantae > Streptophyta > Magnoliopsida > Poales > Poaceae > Miscanthus > Miscanthus floridulus. Next base: position 95,737,746 of record NC_089598.1, on the reverse strand, counting down.
CTTATCTTATGCAATGACCATTTTCTCTTTCCACCCAACACAACTTATATTCTGTGGCTTCTGATTCTTATTCTCTTTCTTACCGTGCTTCTGATTCTTATTCTCTTTCTTCCGTGCTTCGCTTTATGCTCACGGAAACCTTTCCAATGCAAACAAATTTCCTAAAGATAATCTATTGGCTAGAATTGTACCACTCAACATAGCTTTTGCAAACACTGAACTCTTTATCAAGAGCATATTTGTTGTAACACAAAAGCCTTCATCCTTGGGTTCTCCGGATTGCTTTTAGAATCCACTAAGGGCGTCTCAACAGATCTATGAGAACGACAGCGGACGTGGTGATGTCAGATGTTACCTACTAGCGATTTAGGGGCCTGTTAGGGACGCTGCGAACATTTGTGTTTTGCGGATCACTTTGGAAGCCTATAAAGCGCGTGCACATTTGCCATATTTTTTGTGTCGCTGTTAGAGTAAACTGTGCACCTTTTTGCGGGTCACTTCGGGTGCGCCAATAACCAAAACGACAGGGCCGGGGCGTCCACGGCAGCAGGCAGCTCCAGGCGCAGGCGTGTCCACGCCTCCGCGCGCGGACAACTAGCCTCCAGGCTCCAGTATGAAATAGTGAGGGGTAGGATTTATATTTGTTTCAACCGTAGTTTTTTCACAACATATGGCTCATATAACTTCTTTTCAAAGTTATATAGTTCATAGCTCAACCAAACATACTCATAGCTTGGACTCGTACGATTCACTTTGGGTTATGCGGATCATCACTTTGGGTGGGTTATGCGGATCGTCACTTTGGGAGCCTACAAATAAAAAGTGTGTGGACAATTGGGTTCTGCGGGGAAATTCCTTCTGCGGATCACTTTGGCAGCAAGCAGCTCCAGGCGCGCAGGCGTCCACGCCTCCGTGAGCGGGTCCCTGCTCCATGGTCGGACAACCAGCCTCCAGGCTCCAGTATAAAATGGTAGCAAGCCTTTATCTGTTTTACCACACCTTCCAGCACACATCAAACCAGCCAGCCGCCCGGTTGGCCAAGCGAGGTTGGCGAGTAGTCTGCGTGAGAGGCGGCCCTGCAGCAATGGACGACCAGGGAGAGCTGCCTAATCACCCGGTGGAGCACATCGGCGACGCCGAGGTCGACGTCCATGCAGGTCACCGCGGCCACCACCTCCTCGACGCGGCGCGTTCACTCATGCTGCTAGGAGCAGCCGCCGCCGTCTCAGCCATGGGCGACCCCGACGCTGACGCTGCGCGTGTGTTCCTTGTCCTCGGTTTCGTCGCCTGGCTGCTCGGCGTGTGCCTCCTTTCTTTGGTGCCGGTGGCAGGTCGGTTCCCACAGGCTGATGCGTTGGCCGGCGCTGTCATAGCTATCGTCGGCGCTGTTCTCGGGAATCTGTTCACCCCATGGAACTAGCTCCCATCCGTCTCGCGCGCATGCGCATGGAATTAATTGGGTAGCGAGCAGCCTGGGATATTTATCATTGCTTCCTACTTCCATACTAGTACCATGCATGGCTCTCCCACCCTAGCTATGTAACTATGTTCCGAAGCATGTATTGATGTACTCTCTCCCTAAATGTTTATCACCATAATTTACGTGCCGATAACTTTAACTCGATTTATAAAAAATACGTGCAACATTTCTATCTCCAAATAAATTTATTAAAAAACTAGATTCAAATATCCATCCAATGATACTAATTATGTATCATAAATATTAATAATTTTAATATATATTTAGTCAAAGTTGTTTATCGAGAAGTGAAAACGACAGATATTTAGGGACGGATGGAGTATATGTATTATTATCTTGGCTATGAAAGAAGCGCTATTTGTTTAAACTTGTCGTTATATAAAAACCATGCAGGATGAGAGGCCACGGGAAAGCCCTTCGATGCTTGTCAGTACTGCTAAGAGCATCTCCAAGAGTTTGTCAAATTTTACTTGGCAAATCTTGTGATTTGCCAACTCCGAAAATTATATGCAAGTAAAAAAACAATCCATCTCCAAGAGTTTGGCATTTTTGACTTGGTAAAATAAAAAAACACGTTAACAAAACGAAGAGGCCCGCTAAGCGAACGAAGAGGCCCGCTAAGTGAACAAAGAGCCCCGCTAAGAAACGAAGAGCCCTGCTAAGAAACGAAGAGCCCCGGATGCCAAGCCGTATACACGCGCGTATATTTGCGCGCGCGGAGGGAAGATTTGCCAAGTTGCTATTGATGCCAAGTTGTTTTGCCAAACTGTTGGAGGCTATTTTTTCTTGTTTTGCCAAAATTATATGGATGCCAAGTTGAGATAGCAAACTCTTGGAGATGCTCTAACCATCACCCAGCCCCTAGACAGCAGCATTCCTTCTCACAAAGGGAAAAGTCTAATTTAATTATGCTCCATGAACTACAAACCAATTTTTAAACCCCCACTTTCCCTCAACTTTTAAAATTGTTGTTTTTGCGGCATATTAAACGTAAGGGTGCATGCATATACATGGGGCAGGGTTGCATTGGCTAACACAACTAATTTGAAAAGTTATCCAAAGCAGCAGACTACCGCCCAATACCGTGCTGACGACGCTTCAGCGGCGCTTCTACATAGTCTAGATGGTCCATACGAAGGCAACGTATCAGGTGCAAATCAACTAATCTGTGTAAACTTAAAAACTATCGATCAGGACCACTGGATGCTGATCAAGTCCCCTCACCCTATCCATTGAATCAGCATCTAGTGGTCCTGATTGGTAGTTTTCAAGTTTACACAGGTTGGTTGGTTTGCACCTGATATGTTGCCTCATATGAACTAATTATATTATACGACTATAGCTTCTACTAGCAAATAAGCTTTAAAATGAGTCCACGTCAAGATTCACACAATTTCAAGCTAGACACCATGAGATAGAGCATGATTTCGAAAAAAACAAAAACTAGTTTCATAATTTCCCAAGGTAAAACAATTCTTTTAAGATTAAACCAGATTTTAGGATTTTAAATTGTATTGTTTTCTCATGTAAAAATATTTAGATAGATTTTTGAATTTTTAATGATTTTATGGAAAATTTCTAAAACATTTTAGTCTAGTTTATCTCCGTGAACTTACAACTTAGTCCGATTTTTTACCCCCTTAGATGTTGCATCACATTAGCAAAACCACCATCAAAACTACCTAAGGTATAAAAACAAACAATTTTAAAAGTTGAGAGGTAAAAAAAACTAGTGACCGGCTTGAATGTTGGCAAAATCAATTAAATTATTATCTCCATGACCTACTTGGGGGTGGTTTTGAAGGCGGTTTTGCCCTTTTTTTAGGTTAATAATAAATTCTGGTAAATGTTTGATAAGGTTTTCAAAAATTTCAATCCGATTGCTCAATAAAAAAAGGGAATTGCTATTCTTCAAGCGCCTGAAATCCGGCTTTCATTTAGGCGACGATTTTCCAACATTAGATCAACATCCGATAGATCTCAGGCATTCACTGTTCATCTTCCTCCTCCAGCACTCGCCCCCGCTGCCAGCCCCTGCCCCCGCCACGGGCGTGTTATGGCTCGGCCGGAACCCTAGATCCAGGAGGAGGAGGAGAGCTTACCTTGTTGGGGCCGATGCGCCACTGAATCCGCGCCGTCGCTGCGCTAGGGCTGTCGCACCAGGGACGTCCGGGCCAGGGGAAAGAGAGAGGGAGAGGAGCCGCCGCCGACGAAGGGAGAGAAGGAGGAGCCACGGCGGCGGGTCGGCGTGTGCCTCCTTTCTTTGGTGCCGGTGGCAGGTCGGTTCCCACAGGCTGATGCGTTGGCCGGCGCTGTCATAGCCATCGTCAGCGCTGTTCTCGGGAATCTGTTCACCCCATGGAACTAGCTCCCATCCGTCTCGCGCGCATGCGCATGGAATTGGGTAGCGAGCAGCCGGGGATATTTATCTTTGCTTCCTACTTCCATACTAGTACCATGCATGGCTCTCCCACCCTAGCTATGTAACTATGTTCCGAAGCATGTATTGATGTACTCTCTATGTCTCTAAATGTTTGTCGCCATGATTTACGTGCCGATAACTTTAACTCGATTTATAGAAAATACGTGCAACATTTCTATCTCCAAATAAATTTATTAAAAAACTAGATTCAAATATCTATCTAATGATATTAATTATGTATCATAAATATTAATAATTTTAATATATATTTAGTCAAAGTTGTTTTGTCGAGAAGCGAAAATGACATACATTTAGGGACGGAGGGAGTATATGTATTATTATCTTCGCCATGGAAGAAGCGCTATTTGTTTAAACTTGTCGTTATATAAAAACCATGCAGGATGAGAGGCCACTGGAAAGCCCTTCGATGCTTGTCAGCAATGCTAACCCATCACCCAGCCCCTAGACAGCAGCATTCCTTCTCACAGAAGGAAACATACGAGATTGAAGGAAGATTCCAAACGCAGTAACGATTACATAGGAAGATATGGAATAGCCGAAAGACGAATCATTAAAATGTAGGGCACGTTTGGATTCCTCCGATGCTCGCCTTGCCTTAGCTAGCTGAGTAAAGTTTATGGCATTTGGTTTCTTTACCATATGCATGCACCTGCCTCTTTATCTGTGCTTTCAAGGTTTCTCCATGCACCTGACTTGATTAGAATAAAAACTATCTCAGTTTTTTTTTTGTTTTAGATAATAGATAAAATCTGGCTTCATCCCTTGCAAGCAAGAGAATCTGATTAATTATTACAAACATTTGACATAACAGAAACTAGATCCAACTTAAAACTCTACTAACATTAAAAGACCATCCAAAGGAAGTAAATAATTGCAAAGTCACTGCTTCTAGTGCTGGACACACATGGATGTGATGCACTACTTGTTTTTTTCACACCATTGTGTGTTGCTCTTATAAATAAATCACTCAGAAAAGAAACTACATTTGCAGTGGAAAAAAGAAAATAAAATAAAATGGAGATGCACAATTTTTTCCGAAGACAGCCTACAGAGATTGGAGGGTTACGAAATGGGAAGTAGTCGCTCGGTCATCAATGGAGAGAGATTAGAGAATATAAAACGGGGAAGAGCTCGCTCTGTCTTTAACGGAGAGAGATTAGTCAGTAGGTAGAGAGAGATTGAAACATGAGTCCCAATCCAACTAACCCCGCTTGGGCTGTCACATACCCACATCTACGTCTGGGATGTCACATGATCACATCCACTATTCCAGCTTGCGGCGGGCGTTGTGGAAAAATCAGGTTGCTGGAAGATGGCGCTGCGGTCTGCTTTCTCGTCGTCGGACGGCATCTTTTGTGGCGGGGGCGGTCCACCGGACGTGACATCGTCGACAAAATCACACCCGCGGCATGGTCTTCCGGTCGAGACAAAACCGCACCCGCTCCTTCTCCCATTATAAAAGGAAGATCCACTATTCCAGCTTGCGGCGGGCGTTGTGGAAAAATCAGGTTGCTGGAAGATGGCGCTGCGGTCTGCTCTCTCGTCGTCGGACGGCATCTTTTGGGGCTGGGGCGGGTCCACCGGACGTGACATCGTCGACAAAACCACACCCGCGGGATGTCCCATGCATGGTCTCCGCCGGTCGAGACAAAACCGCACCCGCTCGTTCTCTGAGTGAGGCCGGATTAGAAAACGAAATTTATCGAGAGAGCCAAAAGAAGAAAGACAATTTTAAACCAGAGCTAATAAGAAATTTTCTCTTATAAAAGGAAGATCACGCATCCAGCAGCACACATCCACCCACCACACCTGACACTCCTCATCAGTCCCAGGCCCCAAGCCGCACGAATGGCCAACCAGGCCCAGGGAGAGCTCCTGCCTAATCACCCGGCGCACGCCGATGTCCAGGCACAAGCAGGCCACCACCGCGACCACCAGCAGTACCGCCTCCTCGACGCCGCACGCGCGCTGATGCTGTTAGGAGCAGCAGCCGCCGTCTCTACCATGTGCAACGACCCAGACGCTGACGCCGCGCAGGTCTTCCTCGGTTTCGTCACCTGGCTGCTCGGCGTGTGCCTCCTTTGGTTGGTGCCATTACTGGCAGGTCGGTTCCCAGAAACTGATCGTTTGGTCGGCGCTGCCATCGCCAATGCCGGCGCCGTCCTCAGTCGCTTCTTCATCCCATGGAACTAGCTCCATCCTGCGTGCATGAGCAATGAGCAGCGCTGCTGGTCGTACGTTTTAGCGTGCTTTATTATGTTGGTCAATAATAAGGATCTACATATTTACCTGTCTTTATTTCCCTTACTTAGTACACTGTCTCCCCAGATCGCTATCTTCCGAAGCATGTACTATTATTATGCCAGCTGTGTTATGTAATAATGCTCTATATAAGTGTTTTGCAGCTTCGTTATATTGTCCAGTCTAGATTTTTCTTCTTTTTAATACAGTCAGCGGCTCTCATGTTCGATTCGTTTTAAAAAAGTTAATATTTGGTTGCACTTATAGCGTGACTGATCAAACCGCTATGCCCTTTGCGTGTTAATGTTAAACAGGCTGTACCACTATTGTATCTCCTACAACTAAAAAGAACAAAGTGTAGATATTTTTTGGTGCGATATTTGTTTTGGTTCGTTCGTCTGCCCACGCCTGCGATCCCCGCCTGCTTTGAAGGAAACAAATCGATCACCTGAGGCCACATGCATGGAAGGAAACAATAAGCATGCACCACGCGATAGAAAAAGAAACTGCCATCCCTGCGATCCCCGCCTGCTTTGAAGGAAACAAATCGATCACCTGAGGCCACATGCATGGAAGGAAACAACAATCAAGCATGAAAGAAAACAATCATGCGGTGCCCCTCTCTCGCTCGGTCATATATCTTTCATCTCCACGTAAAACCGGATCATATGGTATTGTCCATAATTTGGAGGGTATTAAATTTAGGCTGGGTGCATAGTAGGCCACCTAGCTTTATTCTTGCAACTTCTACCTCTTTATGTATTAGCTAAATTTTGTAGAACTGAACTCACAGGATTGAACAAATCCATAAGGCTAGCAATAGAACCTAAGTGTGAACCCCACCTTGTATCTCCTGGACGTTTCAGAGAGCAGATTTGATTTGCTCCTTGTCCTGTCTCAAGCTCATCAATAGCTAGCAAGCGTGCAAGTTCATCCATTTGGGCGTCATGGAGCTCATCGTGACACTTAGATGATGAGTCAACAGTGTTTACAGTAAAAACCAATTTCTAGAAAAATTGGGTAACAGGGACCACATCCTTTGATGCAGCAACAAGAGCAAGTTGTAGACGATGGGCATAGCAGTGAACATAATATGCATAAGGGCATTCTTTGAGAAAAAGTGCTTGCAACCCATTTAACTCTCCCTTCATGTTGCTAGCGCCATCATAACCTTGACCTCGAAGGTTCTGCACATCAAAGGCATAGCTGGACAACAGATAAGATAATTCTTTCTTCAATGTTAGTGCTTTGGTGTTCTTCACATGTATCAAGTCAAAGAACCATTCTTGTACAATACCATCATTATCCACAAATCTGAAAACAATTGCCATTTGCTCTCTTTTTACAACATCACATGTTTCATCCACAAGAATAGAGAACTTTGCATCCCCGATTTCCTCACGTATATGCTTCCTGACTTTCATTGCAAAAATACTCAAGATTTCCTTTTGGATATCAGGTGATGTGTACTTTGCAAATTGTGGAGCATTCTCTAACACAACACTTGCAATTTCAGGATTAAATTCAGCAAGAAGTTTTAATATTTCAACAAAGTTCCCTCTATTTTTTGACTGAGGTGTCTCATCATGGCCTCTAAAAGAACAAGATTGAAATGTTAACCACCTGACAGCTGCAATTGATGCTCTCAGCCGTAGACGATTTCTTTCTTTCTCTTGCTTGCTTGCCACCTCGATAATATTATCAACATGATTTGGTTGATTCAACAGGTTATGACATTCCGTGACTGCATTGTTGTGTGTTGAGCAAGGATCAGATCCTATGTGAACCAAGAATCCACAATTTTTGCCATTATTAACTTTCTTGTAGCTGTCAAAGCCTTGTGCTGTGAAGACATCAAAGCCACTTCTTTTCTTTATATTTTTGCTGGACACAAAGCAAAAAAGACAATATGCACGACCATTGCTGTAACACCCCTGGTGTTACGATCCTATTTAGCGCCGCGATGTAGGCCTAAGTCGATGGATCACGGAGTCATCAGGAGTTGCTGGAAAAATGGTGCTTTTGGAGATCATGTCACCATGATGGAAAGCTAACTTCTGATTATATTTTACCCAGTCAAGCCCCGGTGCATAACCCCTACTTTCTGCAGTTTAAATTATATTTGTGCATTAAGTTTTAAGGAGTTGAATGAAACCCACTTGCATATATATCTTTATCCTATGAGTCTTACTAGTATGACAGGATCGTGTAGATTGCTATGCTACAGGACTCTGGTAGAAGTCGACTGATTACCTGTCACTCACGAGATATAGGAAATATGTTACTATATGATTATCACCTGGAATATATAAAATGGTGGAAAGGAAAATGGTGATCGGGTAGGGATATGGTTTGGTTATTGGTGGGTGTAAGAAGTTGTGTCGCCGCGGAGGCGGGTCATAGCTTGGTTACACCGTTTTCCCTGTCTGGTCGGTTAAGGACCGATCGCTGCATATGACTCTAGGCAGGTCACAGACTTATTATCCCGAGCACATACTTGTGTATGGGCACTTGGAATACTTGTTGCTCTCCTGTCGCGGACCTAGCTCTTTCCGGACCAACTGTTAGGGTTTGTTTTTGGTGGAGGAGGTCCTTGCACCGCACTGAGTCCGTGACTCAGGGGCGGGGGCTTGAAGTCCTAGTTTGGATAGGGACCTGGACACTCGGGATAGGAGAGTGATGGGTTGGTCCTTCTCGTGCCTGGGGTACAAGTGGGGCATGTGTTTTCGGGGTACCCTGTGGGGGGCATTGATTCGTGAATCACCGGGCTATCCGGTACGGCTTGTCTATGGTTTGTAACACCTCGGGTGTTAGCCTTGCATAACTTGACTTGCATAACATGAGCATGATCATCAAGCATTCATAAACAAGCATTTACAATTGAAACATTGGATTGAAACATCTGCAACGTTTGCTTGTTATCGCATGTTTCTGGAACATATGCAACTTTTCTCATTATTTCATGTCTCCATGTGTATATGCATATAATCATGAGTGTATACATGTAGATGGTTGATATGAGTCACAAAAATATATTGGCAATGCATAGGTTAGCAAATGGAATATGGTTCATGAATGTCACTTCCCATGATCAAGCCTTAAGTCATGTTTCATGTGATTACTTTAAATAGCTCTATGAGTGACTAATACATGAAATGATTGAATGACTTTGCAAATTGCTTAAACATGTTTAGAGTATCATTATGAACAACTTTGATATTCATGGTTAGGGGTAATTAGGTCATTAAGCCATGATTTGAAGTGTAGCATCATCTAAATGTGACATGTTTGACCAAATTTGAACTAGGTTTTAGAGACCTTGCATGGAGGAGATCACTAAAGCAAAGTTGTAGTATTTGCTATAAGGAACAACTTTTATTTTTGGGTCACTAACTGATTCAGCTCCTAACATATGTGAAATTGGATCACAAGAATCAGCAAAATCAACATTTCAACACTTATACAAATTTTTCTAAGTCGTGTTCACTGACCGACTGACAGGCTTACTTTGGGGGTGATTTTACTCAGTCTCGGTTGTGAATTAGAGCATGATCTTTGAACAAGAATTGTAGAGGGCACTTAGGGCTACAAATTTTGTTTTGGGATCATCCACTGGTTTGCTTTGCATCGTGAGATAATTCGAATGAAAAACTCGCTGTCAGGCTCGTATCGGGGTTAACTGACGAACTGCATCGTTGTTCAGTGGCCGACCGGAGCAGAGTCCGCGCACCGCGTGGTGGCCAGCGGACGCCGCGCGTCGTCGGAGCCTCACCGCGTGTGGCCAGGGCAGGCCAGTGCGCGCCTTCACCTCTCCTGCACCCGCCCGCACTCAGCCGCGCCCCCATTTCGCATCTCCGGCTCTCCTTCGTCGTTCGCAGCGCCCGCAGCAGCAGCGCCGCTCGCCACCACCGTCGTTGCCAGCCACCGGCTTGTCTAGCCGCTTCTCCATCACCGCAATCCCTCCACCGTCTCCCCAGCAACCTACCATGTCCAACCGTGCCCACGGTTTGAGCTCGGTAAGCCGCCGCGCCGTGCAAATCCTCGCCGGAGCAGCACCGCGAGCCCCATCACCGTGGCCACATCGCCACCGTCCACCTCTGGCCACGCTAGAGTGCTAGCTAGGTTCGCCGTAGCTCTGTGATGCTCGGCGTAGCGTTTGATCGAGTCACCGTAGCTTCCACCAGCGTCTCACCATCGACCCGCACCTCTGCCCCGCCATGGCCGCCGCCGCCGTTGCTAGCACCGACGAGAAGGCCACCCATGTAGCTGAATCGATGCGCCAGGTCGAGTAGATCATCGTGTGATGATGTCACCGCCGGCAAGTTCGCCGTCGGCGAGCCTTGGCCGCGCCACAGTAGCGCAGCGTAGCTGCCCAGTTTCAGGTCGATGACATGTGGGGTCCTCTGACCGATGGGTCCCACCGGTCAGCGACTCTGTATTTGAAAGCTAGTTCATTTGATTCCAGATTTTGAATTGTTTTGTGATTTTTAGATCTCCAGTTTGGTAGCTTCAAAAATTGTGCAATAAATTGTGTAGTGTTCCTTAGGAAGGGTAGTATTTAAGAAAAATATATTCTTGACATTTACAGTAGAAATTTTTGGAGATTTAAATGGAGATTTGAAATGTGTTTTTGAATGCATGCAAACTTGTTTATTTTATATCTAGAGTTTCTATGCTCCAAAAATTATGAAATTTTTGTGGTGAGCTAGTCTTAACATATATGAGCTCTGGTAAAAATTTGAGGATCAGTGCATGGGTAGATTTATAGTTATAGATTTTTATTTTATAAATAGTTAATCCTTGTATGAATTTTTATAAATTATTTATGAATCCAAAATTCATGAAATTTGTTGGGGGTAATCCTAGTACCATAAGGATGCTAGGAAAAATAGGAAATCTGTTGCTTGACACTTTTCACTAGGGTTTTCTATTTATGCTACTTTAAGCCTTTCTATTTTTTTCATTTTTGTATAGAATGTTTTACTGTATAAAATGGCATGAAACTTTTACAGTAGTCTTTTAGTAACCTTAGTAAAGCACTGTAAATTTTTGAGAATTTATGAAGTACATCTGTTATATGTTTATTATTTAACCTAGATATCTAAATAAAATAATAAAGGCATTTAAATGAATAGTTTGGGCTTCACCATTATATTGTCTTGAATGTATTTGGTATGCTTAAACTGTTGGTAGGCTTTATGTTGTCAAACTTTGAGTGATTACATGAAGTAGAAGTATTGTTGCTTAAAATGCAAATTTAAAAGGATTCCGGATAGATTCTGTAGTTTGACAAGTTGCATGATAGGGATGATGTTTGCTGTAAAAATGGTTAATAACAAAGTTGTAGATAATTTGATAAGATTTCCAAAAAGTCCAGGATCCCTGCATTTGGATTAGTAGAACTCCAGTTATGAGTAAAACAAGTAGCTGCTGTTTTGTGATATAGTAGATGCATTGTGGAAATAGTTAATTAAATAATCAAGAAGAGATATGCACCTACTCAATAAACATGATGCACTTGTAAACATATATGCATTCACGATATCTTATGCCATATTCATGCATCTAGGATCGGAGGAAGAAATAACGTTGCTGGAATTCGACGAAGCAGAGGGAGGGGACCAGCCGGAGAATCCTCAAGTCACAGCTCCCGAAGGCGTGGAGCAGAATCCTGAAGAGCTTCCGGAGTGTCCTGACCACCACCCTACTTCCTTTCTACGAGGCAAGCCCCGGAGCATTCTAAGTCTCCCAGTATTTTACAAATGATTACTTAAGTACTTATGATTGATGCATTAGGTTATAAGAGTTGAATAAAACCACTTGATGCATATAAATTCCTTGTCCAGATATTACACCTTTAACCGGTATAGGTCTAGGATTGAATATATGCTTAGCCATGCTTAGACCGGTAGAAGTCAGGTGATGTCCTGTCACCTACGAGATATAGGTGGATACCGGAGCACGGTTGGCTATATCTGCTATCGTGGAACAGAACCATGAGGTAAAAGTAAATCGAGACCGGGCGGGATATCGATAGAGAAGCAACAAGGCATGGAGATCTTGGGTGTGGATCTATCCCCGTCTGTGTCGATCAAGGACCATACCATTGTTGGAACTTTTGACAAGATTGAACGCATGCCTATCACTTAGCTGGCCGGATAACTCGTTCCGACCGCGAAGCTAAGTAGCTCAACTCAGGCCGGGCCTCATTCTGTTGTGCGCTCGTTGCGGGGGCGATCAAACTGAGCCCAAGGGCAGGCTAGGCCTGAACATCCTGGCATTTGGTATCCTCGATTGTGCGGCACGGTATGAACCCATGAAATGTGTACCTGAGTTGTACCAAAGGTGACCTAAGGCTATCGTGGCTGGTAGACCTGGGTTTATGTTAGGAATAAATTCCTAGCAGGTTGAAATCGATTCGAATCGCCGTCTCTCCCGGATAGTGAGAAACTTGACTAGCTCCAACATCGTAGTAACTGTGTTATGGAACATGATGGTTCGGATGAATATGGAATTACAATACCTGCTATGGTTACTATTGTATGCTTTTAAATGATATACCACATGTTTGGCACAGGATAGTTGCTAATCTAGAAATGGATAGTTATAATTAACTTGATAAAGGAATCGTAATTGTACAATGAGTCAATTGCTTTTATGCAAAATGTTGTCGAGTTACGTCCACTTATATAGCCTTGCATAATCCTTGGAGTCATTTTATTTCTGGTTCATGACGGGTAAGTCTAGCTGAGTACCTTCTCGTACTCAGGGTTTTATTTCCCATTGTTGCAGATGGCACTGTGTACCATGGTTATTGCAAGAGTTGCTTCTATCCCACCGTGGATGAGGAGTAAGCCTTGGACAGGCTTCTTTATTAATCCCTATCTTTGCTTTTGTGGACCGTGATCCTACTTGGCACTGTATCAAACTATGTTGGAAACTTTATTTTCGAACTTATTTGCTTCCGCTTTATCTATCAAACTCGGTTTGTAATAACTTTTATTCGTACTCTGATGATGAAATGTATCTGTGAACTTTATGTAATATGTGGCATGTATGTTGAATCATGTACGATCTTGGTTGTTGTAAATCATTTATCGAGACCCATCATGGTACTCGACGGACTACCGGGTTTATATGGGTTCAAGTATGACAGTGCGACCGCTTTCGGGCTGCCATTGTACTTGTACTCTTATAAATTGGTCGGTTCTACGACGGCTAGTATCAGAGCAAGATTCAACATTAATTGTCACAAGTGTATTTAAAACAAAAGTTTTTGTTTTCCAAAAACCCTTCTCTAGCAACTAATAGTTATATAATAGGTATTTGAAATCTAAAGTGTGCCAATGATCACTTTTCTTATGCCCAAATTAAGGACTATTAGGTGGCTATTTAAGTACTAACATGGGGGTTTTTACTTCGTCGTCCATACGGCGTGCTATTGTATGGATGCCATTCACTTGAGTGGTAATGTATGGATCAATTGCCTCTACGCCAAGGTAAGATGATAAGTGACATGACCGCAAGATGTGAGCGTGCGGTCGGGGAGAGATAGTTTTGGTACGGTTATGTATGCATGCTTGCATGTGTATATAGTACGTATTTAATTGTGGGTTTAAATTATTGTCGGGTAGATTGATATGGAAGTATATGTATGGGTATACATATATGGAAGTATTTACAATTACATTCTGCATATTTCATTATGGGTTTAGGGCTAAAATGAAATCTTATGCAGGTACACTAACAACGAAATGTGTAGCTCGACTAGTTACGTTATATATGAGAGAACGTATGTATGACACCGTGTCTACCGTTAGAAACAAATTTTTCCTAAGTTTGTGAGGACGTACAGAACGAGCATGCATCATGATAATTACCATTCACATAATTAAATTGTTCCTCCCCTTATAAATTTCTTACTCGGATATGTAACTCTTCTCCATTATGGCCTAGTCTCTCACCAAGTGGTACATGTTAATGGTGCAGATGGCACGCACAAAGCAGACCGCTCGCAAGTCCACCGGAGGCAGAGCTCCCCGTCGTCAGCTTGCTCCACGTATCCATCAACGTCACATGTTTCTTGGAGAGTTTGGGATGCCTACACTCTTGTGGAGAGTGCTCAGCTATGTAGGCTATCCTGATGGAATGGAGCCCCGCTATTTCTGGGCGAATGAGCAGTTTGGGGAGGGTCTCTTGGTTACTGTGGAGGCCGTTGTTCGTCCCCGAGGTGACGGTTCTGAGTGGACAGGCTGGTGTTATGAGTCAACTGGCAGGACTGCTGAAGAAGCAGCTAACAGGGCAGCCTTTGGGATACTGAAGGATATCATGGATCGTTTTCCTCAGGAGCTGGCAGCTGCTTTGGTTGGAGTCTTTCCGAGGGGCAACCCCTCCACTAACTCATGGTAGCAGGTAAGAGGAAGACCCTTGGAGATTGGTGCAGTAGAAGGGCAGAACAGTGATAACCCTACCATGAGCGCCATGTTCGCAGTGATGAAAGTGTTAGATGGAGTAGAAGGTAGCCTCAGACGTGTGTCTGGCACTCTTGGTCATGCCCGCGAGGACCGACGTCAGCTTCAGAGGGAGCACGACGCCGAGATTGAGAGGCTCAATGCAGAGATGGCTCAATTAACTCACCAGAGGAATACAGCCTGGTCCAAAGAAGATGTTCTGAGAGCTCGATAGTTTGAGCTAGAGCAGCAGCTGGCCAATGCGGAAGAGTACAACGACAACCTACATGAGGAGGTTCATCAGCTGAATAACCAGCTCCACCCTTATGTTCTGCCTGGAGCCGCAGAGATGGATCTAGAGAAGGACGAGGAAGAAGAAGAAGTGGAGCCTGAGAGAGGAGATGATCCTATCTCTGACCTCTCTGACCTCGATAGTGATCATGATGAGGATTAGATCGCTTAGTACTTAGTGGAAGGGCTAATGTATCACCTTTATTCATGTAATGGACCTGTAGTTCGAATTTGGTATTGGTAATCCGACTATCATGTAATATTGTTAATCGCATGACTATCGCACGTTTGGTTGAACATCAATGCAATTCCAGTCCTTTGATGGTGATCACGATTTAAATTTGCATGCGTTATAAGCGCGATAAGTGGTCAAATTGGTGATGTCATGTTGCAAGAATGAATTGTTATGCCTCTGTTTTTGTTGTGAATTTGAGAATTTTCTCCAATAATTTCAGTTTGGTATGATGATAATTCATCTGCAATCTCTTGACATCAACCAATAATCGCTTATTGTTGCAACTTCGCAGATGACGTGCACCCGTGCTGGAGCTGGTGGCAGCTAGGATGGCAATAATGATGACTTGCCACCCCCACCGCCGCCGTTCGCTCAGGAGTTCTTTACCCAATTCTTGGGGAGCCAAAGGACAATGGAAGAAGCTTTGCGTCTCATCGCGCAAAACACCGCTCGTGGCCACCCACATCAACCAGGGGCCGAGCCAAATCAGCATAGTACATTCAAGGAGTTTCTGGATACGAAGCCTCTAATCTTCAAGGTGGCTGAGGAACCACTGCAGGCTGACGAGTGGCTCAACACCATTGAGCAAAAATTTCGTCTGCTGAGGGTCATAGAGCATCTGAAAGCTGAGTATGCTTCTCATCAGCTACAAGGACCAGCAGGGATCTGGTGGACACATTTCTTGTCGTCTCTTCCCGCTAATGCGCGAGTGACCTGGGAACAGTTCAAGCTGGCTTTTAGGGGACATCATATTCCCCCGGGCCTAATGCGCATGAAAGCAGCTGAATTTATGAGGCTCACTCAAGGAACGAAGACCCTCACCGAATATATGCACGCATTCAACAACCTGTCCAGATATGCTCCAGGTTTTGCAGATACTGAGGAGAAAAAGATAGAGATCTTCAAACGGGGTCTGGGTACCAAACTGATGAAGACCATGGCCAATTCTAGGTGTGCCATGTACAATGAGTTTATTAGTGATGCCTTGACCCAAGAAAACCACAACAACATGCATGCCGTTGCTAAGGGTCACAAGAGGGCATATGAGGCAGGTGCCTCCGGATCTTCACAGTCAAAAGCGCCTATCACAGCTAGGCCACAATTCCGTCCACCTGCACCCAAGTTTAGGCCTCCACCACCTAAGGCTCAGAACGGCAGACCTCAGAAACCATTCCGTAAGGCGTTCACTATTGCCTTACCAAAAGGAAATGGTAGTCAGGACAGCTCCACCGGATTCAGAAATAATCAACCATGTTTCAACTGCAATCAAGTGGGTCATTGGTCCAAAGAATGCCCCCACCCTAAGAAGAATGGCAACCAGAATTAGAACAATCAGAGGCAGGCGAATGCCAGGGCACGTCCGGGATACGTGCATTATACCGCTGTTGAGGAAGTGCCCGCTGGAGAAGTTGTCACGGCTGGTATGTTTCTTGTCAACAAGCATCCCGATGTTGTTTTATTTGATTCGGGAGCTTCTCATTCATTTATGAGTCAAGCATTTGCATCTAGACATGATCAGGAAATAATTGAAGTAAGCAAAGGGGGTTATAATATAAGTTCAGCAGGGGGTACTATTTCTACCAAAAATATAGTCAAAAATGTGCTCATCTCTATACAAGGGAGGGAGTACACCACGGATCTGATAATATTGCCCGGGTTATCGATAAGTGTAATCTTAGGCATGAATTGGATGAAGGATCATGGTGTTCTTATTAACACTAGCACCCGTACTATTATGTTAAGAGAACCCACGGGAGGGAATGCTTTTCTAGTACCACTCTCTCGCAATTTCGAACTCCAACATTTAGCTTGTGCTATCCAAACCACCACACTTTGTGATATCCCAGTGGTTTGTGAGTTTCCGGATGTATTTCTAGAGGAATTACCAGGTCTACCACCGGATAGAGATGTGGAATTTAAGATTGAGTTAGTGCTAGGTACGGCACCCATATCAAGAAGGCCCTATAGAATGTCACCCAATGAGTTAGCAGAACTTAAGGTTCAATTGCAAGATCTATTGGACAAGGGTCTTATCCAACCTAGCTCATCTCCGTGGGGATGTCCAGCCTTGTTTGTGAAAAAGAAGGACAAGTCACTAAGAATATGTGTAGATTATAGACCACTCAATGCTGTGACCATCAAGAACAAATATCCATTACCTCGCATCGACATCTTGTTCGATCAGCTAGCAAAGGCAAAGGTATTCTCCAAAATTGACTTGAGATCAGGCTACCATCAGATAAAGATCAGACCGGAGGATATACCTAAAACTGCTTTTTCTACTAGGTATGGCTTATACAAGTATTTGGTTATGTCTTTTGGACTAACAAATGCTCTAGCCTACTTCATATACCTAATGAACTCGATATTCATGCCCGAACTTGACAAGTTTGTGGTTGTGTTTATCGATGATATATTGATTTATTCAGAAAATGAGATGGATCATGAAGAGCATCTGAGGATTGTTTTATCCAGATTGATGGAGCATAAGCTATATGCCAAGTTTAGCAAATGTGAATTTTGGATGAGCAAAGTACATTTCTTAGGTCACATCTTATCAAGAGATGGAATCTCTATAGACCCATCAAAAGTACAGGAGGTCATGGATTGGAAAGCCCCAACTTCGGTTCATGAAGTTCGGAGTTTTCTAGGGTTAGCCGGGTATTATCGTCGTTTTATTCTAGATTTTTCCAAGATAGCTAAGCCTATGACCAGACTATTTCAGAAAGATGAGAAGTACAAATGGACACCAGAATGTGAAGCAGCTTTTCATACCCTCAGAACTTTGTTGACTACAGCACCTGTGCTAGCACAACCAGACATTGAAAAGCCTTTCGATGTATTTTGTGATGCATCGGGAATAGGTTTAGGATGTGTGCTTATGCAAGAAGGAAGAGTTATTGCATATGCTTCTCGGCAATTGAGAAAGCATGAAGTCAACTACCCTACGCATGATTTAGAACTTGCAGCAGTTGTTCATGCATTAAAGATATGGAGACATTACTTGTTGGGCAATGTATGTCATATCTATACTGACCACAAAAGTCTCAAGTATATCTTTACCCAACTAGAGCTGAACATGAGACAATGAAGATGGTTAGAATTGATTAAGGACTATAATTTAGAAGTGCATTACCATCCGGGTAAAGCTAATGTAGTAGCAGATGCACTCAGTCGAAAGTCCCATTGCAACACTATAGAAGCATTATTGGAAGATGGATTCAACTTGTTACACCCTGCTGTGCTACACAATATCACGATCAGTTGTTCACTTGAGAGCAAATCATAGAGCTACAGCAGACAGATGTAGGAATAAGTCACATCAAGAGAAAAATGCAAGAGCAAGAGACCAAGCATTTCAGATTGGACGAAAGAGGTGTTTTATGGTTTGAGGACCGACTTGTGGTACCAAAAGACCGTGAGCTAAGGAATCAAATTTTAGATGAAGCTCACTCGTCCAAATTGTCTATCCATCCGGGTAGTAGCAAGATGTATCAAGATTTGAAAACCCATTTCTGGTGGACTAAGATGAAGAAAGAGATCACAGCCTATGTTGCTAGGTGCGATAACTGCAGTAGAGTAAAATCTGTTCATATAAAATCTGCCGGATTACTTCAGCCATTGCCTATTCAAGGTTGGAAATGGGAAGAAATCAGTATGGACTTTATCACCGGCCTTCCAATGACACCACAAGGTCATGATTCAATATGGGTCATTGTAGATCGTCTCACCAAGTTAGCACATTTTGTACCAGTTCACACAACATATCACGTGGGGAAGTACGCTGAGATGTATGTTTCTCATATCGTGAGACTACATGGAGTACCCAGGACTATAATCTCAGATCGAGGACCATAGTTCATAGCTCATTTCTGGGAGCACTTACACCAGGCTTTGGGAACCAAATTAATCAGAAGTTCTGCATACCATCCGCAAACTTCAGGACAGACGGAGCGAGTGAACCAAATCCTAGAAGATTTGCTGAGAGCTTGTGTTATATCTTCTAAATGTTCATGGGAGAAATGGTTACCTTTAGCTGAGTTCTCCTATAACAACAGTTATCAAGCGAGTATCAAAATGGCTCTATTTGAAGCATTGTATGGCAGAAAATGTAGAACTCCATTGAATTGGATTGAGCCCGGTGAAAGGAGATACTTTGGTATTGACTTTGTCAATGAAGCCAAAGAACAAGTACGTATCATCCAACAACATATGAAGGCAGCTCAATCAAGACAAAAGAGTTATGCCGATAGAAGAAGAAGACCACTGACTTTTGAAGTGGGTGACTATGTATACTTGAAAGTATCGCCCATGAAAGGTGTGAAGAGATTTGGGATGAAAAAGGAGCTTTCGCCAAGATATGTAGGGCCATACAAAATTTTGGAACGAAAAGGAAATGTTGCATATAAGTTACAACTTCCACCAGAGATGAGTGCAATATTTGATGTCTTCCATGTTTCTCAGTTGAAGAAATGTCTTCGAGTACCTGAAGAAGCTATTGCACCCACCAACGTGCAGCTTCAATCGGATTTGACTTATGAGGAAAAGCCAATTCGAGTATTAGAGGAGATGGAGAGAGTAACATGGAGTAAGATTATTAAGTTTTATAAGGTGGTGTGGAACAATCATAGTGAACAAGATGCTACGTGGGAAAGAGAAGATTATCTACGAGAAGTTTGTCCCACCTTTTTCCAAGAATGGTAGGTCTTACAAATCTAGGGACGAGATTTTTATAAGGGGGAGGGGCTGTAACACCACGGGTGTTAGCCTTGCATAACTTGACTTGCATAACATGAGCATGATCATCAAGCATTCATAAACAAGCATTTACAATTGAAACATTGGATTGAAACATCTGCAACGTTTGCTTGTTATCGCATGTTTCTGGAACATATGCAACTTTTCTCATTATTTCATGTCTCCATGTGTATATGCATATAATCATGAGTGTATACATGTAGATGGTTGATATGAGTCACAAAAATATATTGGCAATGCATAGGTTAGCAAATGGAATATGGTTCATGAATGTCACTTCCCATGATCAAGCCTTAAGTCATGTTTCATGTGATTACTTTAAATAGCTCTATGAGTGACTAATACATGAAATGATTGAATGACTTTGCAAATTGCTTAAACATGTTTAGAGTATCATTATGAACAACTTTGATACTCATGGTTAGGGGTAATTAGGTCATTAAGCCATGATTTGAAGTGTAGCATCATCTAAATGTGACATGTTTGACCAAATTTGAACTAGGTGTTAGAGACCTTGCATGGAGGAGATCACTAAAGCAAAGTTGTAGTATTTGCTATAAGGAACAACTTTTATTTTTGGGTCACTAACTGATTCAGCTCCTAACATGTGTGAAATTGGATCACAAGAATCAGCAAAATCAACATTTCAACACTTATACAAATTTTTCTAAGTCGTGTTCACTGACCGATTGACAGGCTTACTTTGGGGGTGATTTTACTCAGTCTCGGTTGCGAATTAGAGCATGATCTTTGAACAAGAATTGTAGAGGGCACTTAGGGCTACAAATTTTGTTTTGGGATCATCCACTGGTTTGCTTTGCATCGTGAGATAATTCGAACAAAAAACTCGCTGTCAGGCTCATATCGGGGTTAACTGACGAACTGCATCGCCGTTCGGTGGCCGACCGGAGCAGA
Organism: Miscanthus floridulus; assembly: GCF_019320115.1. Classification (NCBI taxonomy): domain Eukaryota; kingdom Viridiplantae; phylum Streptophyta; class Magnoliopsida; order Poales; family Poaceae; genus Miscanthus; species Miscanthus floridulus. The sequence goes on along the minus strand of NC_089598.1, from coordinate 95,716,933 downwards.
GTCCGCGCGTCGCGTGGTGGCCAGCGGACACCGCGCGTCATCGGAGCCTCGCCGCGTGTGTCCAGGGCAGGCTAGTGCGTGCCTTCACCTCTCCAGCACCTGCCCGCACTCAGCCGTGCCCCCATTTGGCATCTCCGGCTCTCCTTCGTCGTTCGCAGCGCCCGCAGCAGCAGCGCCGCTCGCCGCCACCGTCGTTGCCAGCCACCGGCTTGTCTAGCCGCTTCTCCATCACCGCAATCCCTCCACCGTCTCCCCAGCAACCTACCACGTCCAACCGTGCCCACGGTTTGAGCTCAGTAAGCCGCCGTGCCGTGCAAATCCTCGCCGGAGCAGCACCGTGAGCCCCGTCACCGTGGCCACGTCGCCACCGTCCACCTCTGGCCATGCTAGAGCGCTAGCTAGGTTCGTCGTAGCTCTGTGATGCTCGGCGTAGCATTTAATCAAGTCACCATAGCTTCCACCGGCGTCTCACCATCGACCCGCACCTCCGCCCCGCCATGGCCGCCGCCGCCGTTGCTAGCACCGACGAGAAGGCCACCCATGTAGCTCAATCGATGCACCAGGTCGAGTAGATCATCGTGTGATGATGTCACCGCCGGCAAGTTTGCCATCGGCGAGCCTTGGCCGTGCCACCGTAGCGCAGCGTAGCTGCCCTGTTTTGGGTCGATGACATGTGGGGTCCTCTGACCGATGGGTCCCACCGGTCAGCGACTCTGTATTTGAAAGCTAGTTCATTTGATTCCAGATTTTGAATTGTTTTGTGATTTTTAGATCTCTAGTTTGGTAGCTTCAAAAATTGTGCAATAAATTGTGTAGTGTTCCTTAGGAAGGGTAGTATTTAAAAAAAATATATTCTTGACATTTACAGTAGAAATTTTTGGAGATTTAAATGGAGATTTGAAATGTGTTTTTGAATGCATGCAAACTTGTTTATTTTATATCTAGAGTTCCTGTGCTCCAAAAATTATGAAATTTTTTGTGGTGAGCTAGTCTTAACATATATGAGCTCTGGTAAAAATTTGAGGATCAGTGCATGGGTAGATTTATAGTTATAGATTTTTATTTTTTAAATAGTTAATCCTTGTATGAATTTTTATAAATTATTTATGAATCCAAAATTCATGAAATTTGTTGGGGGTAATTCTAGTACCATAAGGATGCTAAGAAAAATAGGAAATCTGTTGCTTGACACTTTTCACTAGGGTTTTCTATTTATGCTACTTTAAGCCTTTCTGTCTTGTCATTTTTGTATAGAATGTTTTACTGTATAAAATGGCATGAAACTTTTACAGTAGTCTTTTAGTAACCTTAGTAAAGCACTGTAAATTTTTGAGAATTTATGAAGTACATCTGGTATATGTTTATTATTTAACCTAGATATCTAAATAAAATAATAAAGGCATTTAAATGAATAGTTTGGGCTTCACCATTATATTGTCTTGAATGTATTTGGTATGCTTAAACTGTTGGTAGGCTTTATGTTGTCAAACTTTGAGTGATTACATGAAGTAGAAGTATTGTTGCTTAAAATGAAATTTTAAAAGGATTCCGAACAGATTCTGTAGTTTGACAAGTTGCATGATAGGGATGATGTTTGCTGTAAAAATGGTTAATAACAAAGTTGTAGATAATTTGATAAGCTTTCCAGAAAGTCCAAGATCCCGGCATTTGGATTAGTAGAACTCCAGTTATGAGTGAAACAAGTAGCTGCTGTTTTGTGATATAGTAGATGCATTGTGGAAATAGTTAATTAAATAATCGAGAAGAGATATGCACCTACTCAATAAACATGATGCAGTTGTAAACATATATGCATTCACGATATCTTATGCCATATTCATGCATCTAGGATCGGAGGAAGAAATAACGTTGCTGGAATTCGACGAAGCAGAGGGAGGGGACCAGCCGGAGAATCCTCAAGTCACAGCTCCCGAAGGCGTGGAGCAGAATCCTGAAGAGCTTTCGAAGTGTCCTAACCACCACCCTACTTCCTTTCTGCGAGACAAGCCCCGGAGCATTCTAAGTCTCCCAGTATTTTACAAATGATTACTTAAGTACTTATGATTGATGCATTAGGTTATAAGAGTTGAATGGAACCACTTGATGCATATAAATTCCTTGTCCAGATATTACACCTTTAACCGGTATAGATCCAGGATCGAATATATGCTTAGCCATGCTTAGACCGGTAGAAGTCGGGTGATCTCCTGTCACCTGCGAGATATAGGTGGATACCGGAGCACGGTTGGCTATATCTGCTATCGTGGAACAGAACCATGGGATAAAAGTAAATCGAGACCGGGCGGGATATCAATATAGAAGCAACAAGGCATGGAGGTCTTGGGTGTGGATCTATCCCCGTCTATGTCGATCAAGGACCGTACCGTTGTTGGAACTTCTGACAAGATTGAATGCATGCCTATCACTTAGCTAGCCGGATAACTCGTTCCGACCGCGAAGCCAAGTAGCTCAACTCAGGCCGGGCCTCATTCTGTTGTGTGCTCCTTGTGGGGGCGATCAAACTGAGCCCAAGGGCAGGCTAGGCCTAAACGTCCTGGCATTGGGTGTCCTCGATTGTGCGGTATGGTATGAACCCGCGAAATGTGTACCTGAGTTGTACCAAAGGTGACCTAAGGCTATCGTGGCTGGTAGATCTGGGTTTATGTTAGGAATAAATTCCCAGCTGGTTGAAATCGATTCGAATCGCCGTCTCTCCCGAATAGTGAGAAACTTGACTAGCTCCAACATCGTAGTAACTGTGTTATGGAATATGATGGTTCGGATGAATATGTAATTACAATACCTGCTATGGTTACTATTGTATGCTTTTAAATGATATACCACATGTTTGGCACAGGATAGTTGCTAATCTACAAATGGATAGTTATAATTAACTTGATAAAGGAATCGTAATTGTACAATGAGTCAATTGCTTTTATGCAAAATGTTGTCGAGTTACGTCCACTTATACAGCCTTGCATAATCCTTGGAGTCATTTTATTTCTGGTTCATGACGGGTAAGTCTAGCTGAGTACCTTCTCGTACTCAGGGTTTTATTTCCCATTGTTGCAGATGGCACTGTGTACCATGGTTATTGCAAGAGTTGCTTCTATCCCGCCGTGGATGAGGAGTAAGCCTTGGGCAGGCTTCTTTATTAATTCCTATCTTTGCTTTTGTGGACCGTGATCCTACTTGGCACTGTATCAAACTATGTTGAAAACTTTATTTTTGAACTTATTTGCTTCCGCTTTATCTATCAAACTCGGTTTGTAATAACTTTTATTCATACTCTGATGATGAAATGTATCTGTGAACTTTATGTAATATGTGGCATGTATGTTGAATCATGTACGATCTTGGTTGTTGTAAATCGTTTATCGAGACCCATCATGGTACTCGACGGACTACCGGGTTTATATGGGTTCAAGTATGACAGTGCGACCGCTTGCGGGCTGCCATTGTACTTGTACTCTTATAAATTGGTCGGTTCTATGACACGGTTTAGCATCGTAGTAAGAACTGAAAGATGAAAGATGGAAGATGGACAAAGGAAATCTGATTGCTTACCACCTGCTTGAAAGTAGCACATGTGCTTACATAGAATGGTAGTTAATGAACCAATGCGGCTATTAATAAAATTGAATATAAGAACGCACGCTTAGTAATGCTTAGTGTCTAATGGAACCGAGTAATTTAGTGTTCTCCCTCGAGTGCTTAGTGTCTAATGGAAGACGAGCATTCCTGTGAGGCATTAGATTAGGCGGTTCTACCACAGGTGGTATCAGAGCGCAAATGAGGAAATAAGGCTTCGAAAACCTTTTCTAAACTAAAATTTGACAACCCATTTTTTGCAAAAAGTTAGGACGCTTGTATGCGAAGTTATATAAGTAGCCCTATTACTATGGTTATGTATCCAGGATAGATGGCACTCTGCTGACTTAGATAGGATTAATCAAGTTTCTGCAGATACACTGACTCGAGCATAGTTCGATAGTATCGACTAGCTACAGGGAGAGAACGATGTGCCAAAAATATGAGAATGATTGCCCTATATGTTGGCAATAGGGAAAGGGCGTATAGGATGTGCATTCATGCATATCCTGTTTGTGCATGGTAGCGCTCGTATTGCTTGTAGACACGTCTTCCATAGGTGTCATGCGTGTTGTATTATGCAGGGCGGACTTGTTCCTGTTCCAGAATAGGTCTGCACTATGGCTTCGTGTTCGCGTTCACCGTGGTTCGCGCCGGTCGCGACCCACGTCTCTCTGCACCCCTTTTCTACGCTCTTGTCGGACCCTTGCCCTGTAGTCGCACTAGTTAGTAATGGCATCGCACGTCGCTCGCCTCGAACGCTCAGGAATTGGTCGATTCGTCATAGTGACCCCGCGCGGGAACCCTGGTGAACCGCGCCAGGACCACTGAACGCTCCGCCTTTATAAGTTGAGCCTGGCTTAGCCATTGGTACCACCACTCGGCGTACTTTAGCTCGCTTAGCTTTTCCTTGAGCCAGCTTTTCGTTCAGCCTTCCTTGCAACCACCACCAGAGATGGCAGGAGCCTGGGTCAGTACCTACTGCCTAAATGTTGAGGGTTTTCCCAGAATCCTGCATGCCACCGTGCAAAAGCTCGAAGTTAATGATCGCCCTGGGTATGAGGGCCGTGAGTATGAGGAGCATGGCACCGAGCGGTGTGAGGTTACCATCTACATCGGGAAGAGTGAGGAGTTCCCCGACCTCACTGAAGCCTGGAGTGTGACCGCAACCGGGTTTCGCTTCGTCGACACCTACCAGGTTATGGCCCGCAAAGCCTTGCGGTACCTCTGCCAAATCTATGAGGAGCCCATTGCCCGTACCCCCATACAGTTCTTTCCTCCTTTGGACAAGAATCAGCGGGCATGGAGGGCCCGCATGGAGGCTTTGCAAGGACGAGATGTGCAAGAGGACAGTCCCACCATGGTGCACTTGACCACGTACCTGCTCGCTCTGGATGAGCAGTACGATCGTCAAGCCTTGGAGCTGAGGGCGTGCCTTCGGTGCGCCGAGGAAGCCGAGATCTTCAACCGGATGCTCCAGGTGCAGCTCGCCGAAGCGCATGCCAACGCTGCAGTTGCTGAGAGCCGAGAGGCTGCCATGGAGGAAGTTCTAAAGGAGGCCGAAGATCGGCATGTTCATCAGCTACGGGTGGCCTATCTTGTCACCAGGGCCAAGCGAAGGACGCTGGCTGCTGAAAGGCAGGATGCCCCGATCTTGGATGGGATCCCTATCCACCCACCAGAAAGAAGAAGAACAAGTGTTGCAGCACCGCCCGCACCTCCACCCTCGGAAGTGTCAGAAGAAGAACCCTCGATTCCTCTCGCTCAGCCGTTGCCCCATGAGGATGTAGACTAGTTGCCTTGGGACACTATACCTGTAGTAGTAGTGTTTTTCGTTGCTGTCCCCCGAAATTGTACTCTTGTCGTTGTTGTCGTCCGTAGCTGTTGAGATCGTTCGGCCATGGGCGAATGCTGTGCCGTGAATGCGAGCCTGAATGCTTGTATGATGTACCCATATCAGACCGTTGGAACATGCATTTTATTCAGTTCGTTGTGTTTATTGCGTTCATCTACTTTAGTTTCGTTAGCCGTGCTTAAAGTTTTCTAGGGTGATATTTAGCAGGTTGCAAGAAAAGTTGCCATTCAGATGCCAGCAGATCAGCCGTGATTGGATAATATAGGACACTGTATCGACTAATGGTGGATGTCCCAACAGAACACTTGAATCTCTTTAAACCAAATCCACCGTTGGATTTGAATGCCTTGTCCCTTATTGTGGAGGGAAACCTTTGTTGTTTGAATTTTTCCCTTGCGATACCCCTTACTCTGTGGTCTATGACCCCACTACCTTCATGGCGTGTAAGTTGGTAGTAGTTGCCTGGTTAATAGCTTATGGTACCGCGACGACACTGAGGGCTCTCTATGGAACAGCTGCCACATGGTGACGCTGCTCGGCACGCGCTGGTATCGAGGTTTTTGACCAAGTACCTTTACCAAGTTACACCGCCGTACCGTTTGTTTTTTTTAAAAAAATTCTCCTTGGAAATGTTCAGGTGTTCAAACGGGAAATCCACAATGGGTTGATGCAGAAGTGTTCTCTCAAGGTAAACAAGAGGTGGTTTTGGAGAAAGAAAGTATGACATGGTCTCAGTCTATATGAAAGACGGATGTGGTTGAGTAAAGGAAAGAAAAAAAGGTAGTAAAGGAAAGTTAGCAGTGGATAGTCGGGAGTAATCGAAAAGTTTGTGTGGACGTCTTGTCCCAAACCCTATGCTTAGTTGACCGCGCTATGCATGCTAGGTCATTTCGCTGCGTGCCCTACAAACACCGCCTGTGTCGGGATCTTTAGTACCCCATTTTCGCGTGGCCACGACATCGTGCAGTGCTCGCCGTCTTTGTGGACTGTGCGTTTCTCCTTTTTCCCAGCGTCCGGTCGGCTCTCGACTCTCGTGCCTTCGTCCTCGTACCGGACCCCCCATTTCTCTTTCCCTTTCTTTCTTCTTTTGGTGACACGACCACCCGCACGCCTGCCTCATTGAGCGGACCCCCTCTCCTCTCGTTTATTTCCCCTCCGCCGCTCGCACAGGAAGCGCACCATGTTTTCGATCTTACCTCCACAACATGAACCATCTGTGTATCCCATCCCCGCCGCATCCACCTCCGGTGTGTTGCTTTTCCCTCTCCGTTCGTCACTATAAATACCCTTGGTCCTTGCTTTTCTTCTTCATCCCCATTCCTCTTGCATTCACAGCAGAGCTACGAAATCCAGTCGACGTTGTGAAACTAGGTTCGTCAGTATGAGGTGATGGTGTGATCTGAGGAGAAGAAGGAATCTGGTTCGTCGAAGAAGTTCAAGTTCCCTTGGTTAGTTTGGTCTTAGGGTTCGTGATGTTTTATTTCTCAGTTGACTGTTTCTGGATCTGTTGGTGCTACGCCATGTTTTGGATAATCATTATCTTGTTGTTTCTTCATTGTCCTCGTCTATCTCGACTTCTGGATTAAGTCTCGGTTGTACCAGGTTGCTCTTAACCATATATTCCTAGATCCCCATGCAGTTTAGTATTCGAAGTCATGTAACCTTTCGTGTAATCCCTGATCTACGAATGTAATCGTGTTTCCCCTCCTTTGGTCTTGCTTCGAATCTCGGGACGAGATTCTTTTTAAGGGGGGTTGGTTGTAACACCCCTGGTGTTACGATCCTATTTAGCGTCGCGATGTAGGCCTAAGTAAAACTTTTGAAACGAGTTTCTCGAATTTTTGACTTAGAACATACGTGAAGCGATCCGCGAATCCTGTGCGACCCAGTTTTGCGGACTCGAATAAACGTCCAAGTTCAATCGCGTCGTGCGTAGAAATATTTAGGAACGTCGAACGACAATTCGGGCCAATCGATAGCAAACGGTTCGTTCTATTAGATTAAGCATGAAAAGCAACATTTATAAATAAAATAAAATCCATTAATAAATAGCACGATATACATATATATATATAGCTTTTGAATCAAATTTAAATTTGAGCTTGCTGAAATTTTCCTGCGCCTAGACGTTACAATTTGTGTAAATTAGTAAACAGTTATATATATATATATATATATATATATATATATATATATATATATATATATATATATATATATAGGTATGTATGTATGTATATAGATATATAGGTATATACCAGTTACGTAAAGCTAAGAGCCAGCACGATCTCCTTTGATGATTGAAACGTTGTTGCCTGCTCTGCTCTACTCGTTGCTGTCTAGCCCCGTCGTTGTGCCTCTGCTACCTTGCCTGCCTTGCTTGTCTGCCCGCTGCTCGTATGGTCTCATCACTTTGCTATCTGACGTGATGGAAGTTGGCCGACCCACGTGCTGCTGCTCCCGCTCTGCTCTCTCACGTGATTGCCGACTTGTTTGTTTTCTTTCTCTCGCCGAGGCCAGCGCGCTACTCTGCCTTGCCTCTTCTTCATCACGCGCAGGCGCAACCGAGCCCTCGCGCGCCTTCCCTGCACTGCCCCTTGCTGCAGCGCATCCCGCAGCGCCGCTCCATCTCTCTGCTACAGCGCCGTCGCCGGGGTGCTCCAAACCGACTGAGTCCATGTTGTTTCCCCGCTCTCTCCGCTTGCCTACTCTGTTGGGTGTCGTCCCCACCGTATCGAGCTGCAGCACCCGCCAGGGCGCGGACGCCCTTGGTCTCGCGCTGGAGTCGCTGCACCACCGCGTGGACGCCATGCCCGCGCCGTCCGTCGTGGTCTGTGGCCAGTGTCTTGTGAGCGCGTGTGCACCCTCATGACCTCGTGCCGGCCCGCAGCTCCTATGGCGCTGCCCATCTGCGCCTGTACGCCTTTGCCGCACGCAGCTCACCTCGAGCCTCCTCTGCGCCGCTCTGTCATCCATGGCCGCGCCATCGGAACCGCTCCAGCCTCGCTGCCGTCGAGCCGAGCCCTCGTGTGTCGCGTCGCTCTGCCCACGCGTGAGCGTGGCAGGTCGCCGGTGCCGAGGAAACGCCATTGCCAGCCGGCCGCGCTGCACCACGCCACAACTCATCGGCGTCCGCGCGTAGCTCCTCCTGTGCCTAGCACCGCGCCACGGCACCTGCTGCCCCGTCGGGACCCGTGCCGTCCCACCGCAGCGCCCCGCGCTGGAGCCGGCCGTCTAGTCGTCGCCGTGGCGTACCCCGTCCGCGCCGAGCTCGACCAACGCCATGCCCGCGCAAGCGTAAGCTAGCTTGTTGACGTCACCTCCCTACGTCACCTCGAATTTGTGTCCGTTTTTTGTAGGAAAATAAACCCAGAAATACGTAGGAAATACCTGCACGTCCTGTTGGGCTGCGGCCTTGCGCGCTGGGCCTCTTGCACCCCGTCGTGGGCCGGCCTGGGTCTGCTGCCTCCTGGGTCGCACGCCCTCGTTGGCTTGGCTGGGCCGCTGCCCATGGCCTGCTGCCGCTGACCGCGCCGCACGCCTCTAGGCCGCTGTCCGTGGCCTGCTCGCTGCCCATCCACCTGGCCGCTGGCTCTGTTCGTTTCTAAAAGCCTTTGTTAATTTAGTTGGAAATAAACTTGTAAAATTCGTAGTGAATCCTAGAAAAATCGTAAAAATGCCAAACTAATTTTATTAGTCTCCTAAAACCGTGATCTACCTGCTAGTATGATTTGTTCACATAGTGGATAATATTCTTAGGAAGCTATATAATTAATTAGAGATAATTAATATTACGAAAAGGTAAACTTGTAGGAATTGGTATGGTAAATTGGTAATATTGTTGAATCTAAAATTTATATAGTAGAATCCTAGCAGTAGTAGTTACTCATCGTAATTTTTGTAGCTCCGGAATAACTAGTTGCTAATTAGATAATAATGTCCTACTGCGAGTAAACATTAACGATAGGATAAAATAAAGAAACCACTTGGGTGTATATAACTAAAACAATTGTTGGGAAATAACGCCTTATCCGACAACGTGTATATGTAGCCTAAGTACGGTCGTCGTTAGAACTAGCTCATTCACTTGAGAGACATAGAGCGTATTTATACGAGTCACGATTTCAGTCAGCTGATCATACCCTTGCATTTCATTACATTGCATATCATGATAGGGAAGTTGATGGATCACGGAGTCATCGGGAGTTGCTAGAAAAATGGTGCTTTTGGAGATCATGTCGCTATGATGGAAAGCTAACTTCTGATTATATTTTACTCAGGCAAGCCCCGGTACATAACCCCTACTTTCTGCAGTTTAAATTATATTTGTGCATTAAGTTTTAAGGAGTTGAATGAAACCCACTTGCATATATATCTTTATCCTATGAGTCTTACTAGTATGACAGGATCGTGTAGATTGCTATGCTACAGGACTCTGGTAGAAGTCGACTGATTACCTGTCACTCGTGAGATATAGGAAATATGTTGCTATATGATTATCACTTGGAATATATAAAATGGTGGAAAGGAAAATGGTGATCGGGCAGGGATATGGTTTGGTTATTGGTGGGTGTAAGAAGTTGTGTCGCCGTGGAGGCGGGTCATAGCTTGGTTACACCGTTTTTCCCTGTTTGGTCGGTTAAGGACCGATCGCTGACTTATTATCCCGAGCATATACTTGTGTATGGGCGCTTGGAAGACTTGTTGCTCTCCTATCGCGGACCCGGCTCTTTCCGGACCGACTGTTAGGGTTTGTTTTTGGTGGAGGAGGTCCTTGCACCGCACTGAGTTCGAGACTCAGGGGCGGGGGCTTGGAGTCCCAGTTTGGACAGGGACCTGCACACCCGGGACAGGAGAGTGATGGGTTGGTCCTGCTCGTGCCTGGGGTACAAGTGGGGCGTGTGTTTTCGGGGTACCCAGCGGGGGGCATTGATTCGCGAATCGCCGGGCTATCCGGTACGGCTTGTCTACGGTTTAGCATCGTATATTATCCCGAGCATATACTTGTGTATGGGCGCTTGGAAGACTTGTTGCTCTCCTATCGTGGACCCGGCTCTTTCCGGACCGACTGTTAGGGTTTGTTTTTGGTGGAGGAGGTCCTTGCACCGCACTGAGTCCGAGACTCAGGGGCGGGGGCTTGGAGTCCCAGTTTGGACAGGGACCTGGACACCCGGGACAGGAGAGTGATGGGTTGGTCCTGCTCATGCCTGGGGTACAAGTGGGGCGTGTGTTTTCGGGGTACCCAGCGGGGGGCATTGATTCGCGAATCGCCGGGCTATCCGGTACGGCTTGTCTACGGTTTAGCATCGTAGTAAGAACTGAAAGATGAAAGATGGAAGATGGACAAAGAAAATCTGATTGCTTACCACCTGCTTGAAAGTAGCACAGGTGCTTACATAGAATGATAGTTAATGAACCAATGCGGCTATTAATAAAATCGAATATAAGGACGCACGCTTAGTAATGCTTCTTGCAAATGCAATAAACCTACAAGCTAGATAGCCTTGCATATCCTTGGAGTCTTTTCTTTTCCCCTGTCGGGTAAGTCTTGCTGAGTACAATTGAGTACTGAGGGTTTTATTCCCCCTGTTGCAGGTGACAGGTCGATGCTTAAGCTGACTCTTGTGTGTGAATTCCTCCTGGTGGGCTCAGCGAGAATTCCTTTACGCTGCGATCGTAGTTGTTATTTATAACTCTCACCAAATGCTTTTATAAATGGAAGTTTAATAATCTGTTGTCGTAGTTTATATATCAATACTTCATCATGTCATTAATAGAGGTTTATTTTCGCTGTAACTCTGATCACATGTTTATATTCCGCTGTTCAATTAAATTGTTTACAACTCTGATAATATGATTTCATTCCGCTGTTATGTTAATAATTATTATACTCTAATGTTGTATTAAAAGTGATGTAAGAAATGGTTTAGAATGATATAAGCTTTATTCTCTCATCTGTGATCCTGATGGCAAAAATGTGGATTTTCGGGTTCTTCCTTGGGGTGTGTCTGACGGAACCGAGTAATTTAGTGTTCTCCCTCGAGTGCTTAGTGTCTAATGGAAGACGAGCATTCCTGTGAGGCATTAGATTAGGCAGTTCTGCCACAATTGCTCTATGAGTACTCCAGCCAAGATGGAAAATCACTAACCAATGGTACTGGAAATGGCGCTTATGACCCTGCGGTCCAAAACCCTTGTATTTTTTAAGTTTAGGTTGCATTGGACCTAACTTCAAATATGCCCGTCGTACTTCATCTTGCTGGTTACTTGGATACTCCCAAATTTGTCGGCGTAATGCTGGATCTCGCTGCAGGAATTCAATTCCCCGAAATACAATAGGTTCACCTTCATCTGCTTGGTCTTCATATTGCCTTGGTTCTAATTCAACTAAGTTGGCAGGAATTAGTGGTTCCTCAACAATAGGTTCGTCTCTTTTTCTCTTGAAAAATGAAGAAATGGGTCTCTCTTTACCCATTTGTATCTACAGATAAAAAATAACTGACTATTATTTATATATAAAACTGCCAAACGGTATGAACAATGCAATTGTGGGATTATGGCAAATAAGCTAGCAAAAAACCTCTTTTTCAAACAAATAATGAAAGATCTCAATCGTTACAAATTATCACTCAATTAGCCACTTTTAGACAATATTGTCTACGGATCTCAAGAGTTTAGAAAAAAAAAGGAGAAACAAAAGCAAGCATACCTGACTCTGACTGAGAGACGAGCGTGGCTGCGTGGATGTTGGGGGAGCGCCGCCGCGCCAACCGCCGGGGGCCGGCCGGCCAGCCGACCGCCGAGGCGCCGACGGGTGAGTCAACCGGGAAGGCCGCCGCCGCCGCCGAGGACTCCAGCTCGAGGCATCGACAGACGAAAGCTCCGCTGCGGTGCTGCTCCGGGCTCCGGTCTTCGGCTTTCGGCTTGTCGCCTCCGCCGTCTCGGTCACTCCGTGCCCGTGGATTATTTTGTTCCCTTTGCTTTGCGTGTTGACTGATGTCAGGTCCAAAGTGCGGGTGTGCGGGCTTGCATGTGGCCAGTTGCATGTGGCCCAGCCTATCACCTGGGCTAAATTAGCTAGCGCCTAGCGGATCAGCGTGACAGCGTATATCCTCATTTTTTTCTTACGGGCAAGGGGGGGGCGGAGCCCTCTATGGCCAATACATGGCTCCGCCGGTGCGTGCAACGCTCCATCGATCTAGATGGGGAGCGACAGTATTGCTAGAAACACAGAAGGGTAGTGTTGTCTATTCGCGTATCAACCAAGGGCCAAACTAACAGAGTACCCCCACAGACTTGACAGGAGGTCATAGAAGGAATGAAAGTTCGTTTCAGGGTCATAGAGGTAAGTTCAAAAAAAAAGAGACCATACAAGGAAGAGTTATTTTTTCAGGACCATATAGGTAAAAAGCTCAATTTACATTCGCATCACTTTCATCGGCCACAATAGGCGACGCAGGCGGTGGCGCGGTGCTCAAATTTCATGCAAAAAGGTTTCATGCAATCTGAATAGCAGCTTCATTACTCGAGCGCGTGGTAGCATGTGCTCGCCAGGTGGGTGGCTATGGCCTCGCGCATGTGCTCGCCCAGGCCACCGAGCAAGTGCTTGCTCAGGGTTGCACAGTGGTTGCCACTTCGCTGGGGAACTGACGAGCTCCATACGCTGCCATTGGCCTTCGCGTCGGTGTCGAGCTCCGCAACGACCAGCCTCCATTTGTCCGAGCAGCAAGGTGACATTGCACTGAAAACGCATGTTGCAAGCTTATGTTTCAAGTATTTCAAATGTTTCATCTAGATGTTGCAAAATTAGATCGGGATGTTACACATGTTGCAATGACTATACACGTATGTTGTATGTATATGTTCCAAATGTTTCAGTTTTTTTTAGAAGCATGTTGCAAGTGGATGTTTGGATTGTTTTAAGATGTATGTTGCAATTATTTTATCTGAATATTGCATATGTTATAGTGACTATACACATATGTTGTAGTAAACCCTCCATGCAGCAAGTATTTAAGTATTTTATGAAAGCGGACGCAGGTGACCCCCACAGAGCGGCGTGGGCGGTCGAGCAGCAAGGCGAGCAGGGGCGGGCACGCAGCAAGGCATTGGCGAGGCAGGCACGGGCAAGCAGCAGGGTCGAGCAGCAGGCGCAAGCGAGCAGGCGCAGCTGGCCAGCACCCGCGGGCGTGCGCTAGCCACGCTGAAAAAAGGAATCGAACGTACTAAAAAAAGGAATCGAGCCCGGAGCAAAGACATGGGTCAAGACGCTTCTCACCTGTACGGCTGTAAAAGCAGATCCACTAATCCAACCATCGCTGAAAAAATATCAACGAACGATAAACAGCCCATAACTTTCTCTGTATTTTGAAAAAAAAATAGTTCCATAACTTTCTCATTTTTCATGAAGTTGAAAAGTTATACTCAGAACTTAGAAAATTGCAAAGTCATACCTAGAACTTAGAAAATCACAAACTTAAATGTAACTTTGAAAACTTACCACCACAATTTTTTGTCATAACTTTTTTGATACAATTGTTTAAAGAAATTTTATAAACAATTTATCATGACAACTTTTCTATATTACCTTTATAATCTATTTTTTATTCATAACTATTAGTTGGCAAACTTATCATAACAACTTGTCAACATAAATTTTCTAGCACAACCTTTATGTAATAATCTTACAAATAACATAACTTACATACATAACTTTTTTTGTATAACAATTTTTTTTACATAACTTGTTCCGAACAAATTTGTCAGTCTAAAAAGTTCGTAGCATATAGAAGAAAATATGAATAGGTTAATATAAAAATTATAGAAAAATAAAAAAAGAAAAGAAAAAAAGTTGAAACGGCAAGTACGCGGACGATTTGCTACAACTGGACACAGTGTCGAGAGGACAAGGAACCAAAAAAACAAAGTGGCCTGCCGGGACCGCGCCGCGCACGGAGGCACGTGCAGTGCAGGCCGTGCAGATTTGCGGTCGGCGTGTGCAGATTCCGCCAGGCTCCGATTACACAAACGCCTCAGTTTCGCCGGCCCAACTAGTCCAGACTTGGTCTGTTATTTAGCCCCCAATTCATATTCGCATGAGCTTCATCGGCCCAACAAGTCCTGGCACAGCGACAGCTAGACCCAGCCCGGTGTTGTTCTGGTATTCGAGTGGTGGTGGTGGCGCCGCTACGCGTAATCCCGGCGTTCACTCGCTGAAAATGACAGAGGTGTTTGGCTTCGTCGAAAATAGAAGGGGACAAGGGGTAGGTTTAGGGAGTGCGGTTGGCTGATGTAAGGACGTAACTACCATCGCTCGGCGGCGGGGCCCCGGTCCCTCGCTATGATATAAATGGATGGCAAGTCTTGTCCTTCCATCACACCTGGCAGCACAGGCACCTGCAGATGATCATGAATCATGATCCCATGGAACTAGATCCTCTATCTCTATGTACTCTACGTTTTCTTCGTGTACTCTACTAGTAGTATCTGTAATGAATGATGTCTCTGCCGGTTTGCTGTGTTACTAATAATAATACTGTTGTTTATTTTGTCCTCTCCATCCATGAAAGCTGGAGGACCGTGGCGCCCCGTGTTGCGCCAGCGCATGTGGCGCGACAAAGTGCTGCAGTTCTCGCGCTAGCGGGGGCTTGCCACCAATTTATTATTAATTTTTTTGAAGGGCGGGTCTGGTGTAAACGGTAGAGTCTTACCGCATATGACCGGAAGGTCCCAGGTTCGAGTCGTGGTCTCCTCGCATTGCACAAGCGAGGGTAAGGCTTGCCACTAACACCCTTCCCTAGACCCCACATAGAGCAGGAGCTCTCTGCACTGGGTACGCCCTTTATTATTAAAAATTTTATGGTGGTCTGATTATTTTATATTTTACTGAAGTGAAAATTTCATACTGGTTTCTATTTTTACACACTTTTAACTATTTTAAAATTATTTAACAAGAATAAAACTAAATAAATCTATAACTTCGTTATACATGATCCAATGAGCATAAAATTTTTACTGCAGTTCAATCATATAATAATTTTCCTACCATACAATTTTCACCACAACTAGACCATAGAAACTGCAGCTTTAAATTAATTATAAAAAAGCATAGATCTAAAATTACAACAAAAACTTTGTACTAAAGCATACCATATTATAAGGTTACTGTGTAGATCTACTCATGTGGAGTCCAAGAAAATTAGATTTTCCATTTTATAATTTTTCTGTGATTTACTATGATTTTTCAAATATTCAACTGAAATAAATAAAAAACAAAAAAACAAAACCGTCTTTGAAAACCACCTATAACCGGTTAAGGGAGGTAAAATGAACGGTTTTAAAAGTTAAGGGAGGTGGTTTACCCGAATTTGAAGTTCATGAAGAAAAACTAGACTTTGAGGATAGTTCAAAGAGGTAAAATGGACTTCCCCCTGGTATATATGCCTAGATTTTGCCGGCCCAACCGATCCACGGTTCGTGAGGCCTGGTGCGGCGTTAGCAAGGGAACATGCCTAGCAACATATCAGGTGCAAACCAGCTAACATGTGCAAACTTGGAAACTACCGATCAGGACCACTAGATGCTGATCTAATGGATGAGGTGAGAGGTGGGATTTTTTTTGCGCTTAAGCCCCCCACCCGCCGGCCTTTTTTTTTGCGCTTAAGCCCCCTCACCCCTTCCATTGGATCAGTATCTACTGGTCCTGATTGGTAGTTTCTAAGTTTGCACAAGTTGGTTGGTTTGCACCTGATATATTGCCAACATGCCTGTGTAAATAAAAGCCCACCCAATTTCACACACACACAAACGATTTTTCCCCATAAAAATAACACACAAACGATTTTTCCTTTATTGAAACAAGTTATTTTTGTTAAGAAAAACAACACACGTTTAATTAAATCTCAATCAGTAACTGAAGCCAGGTACTTTAACTACACAAGCTAAGCACAGAACCAGAGCCTTGCAGCCATTGAGAGCTAATTTACAGAGAGGAGAAGAAATCTGGTCTTCGATCAGAGACAAAAAAAAAAAAAAAACCAACTACAATTGTTGTTTGTTTTGAGTTACCCACACCATGAAAGTAGTAAATAGGAAGGCGAATCATGAGTGTTGGCAGCTTGTAGAGATGAACACAAGCAAACAATGGAGCTGAATTGAATTGTCCAAGCAGTAAAGTCAATAATGTGAGACTGTTTAATCTGCCTGCCAAGTGGGAATGGCCATATTCAGCCTGATCGGCTGTCTTTTTTCTTAGGCTATTGTTGTTGCTGTAGTGCAGTGATTATTAGAAGTACTCGCCACTCAGTGCAATAGGAAATCGAGCAAAAGGTAAAAAGATATTATTGTAGGCAGGCGGAAGAGGGGGGGGGGGGGGGGGGGGGGGGGGGGGAAGTACTTTCACTGTTTGGTTCAGCTAAGGGCCTGTTTAGTTGCCAAAAAATTTTGCATAGTAACTGTCACATCGAATCTTGCGGCACATGCATGGAGTACTAAATGTAGACGGAAAAAAAACTAATTACACAGTTGGTCGAGAAATCGCGAGACGAAACTTTTGAACCTAATTAGTCCATAATTAGACACTAATTACCAAATACAAACGAAATGCTACAGTGAGTCAAAATCCAAAAAATTTTGGATCTAAACGCACCCTAAGCTGTTGCGTGCTATGTAGGCGGTCAGGTAGCCGCCGAGGAGCGCAGAGAGCATATCTGGTCCCTCTGCGATGAGGCGGTCAGGTAGCCGCCGACCTGTACTGCGCCTGCGCTTGCTTGCCACGAGGGCGCCGCACGCCGGCGAGTCGTCGGCAGGCTGAGGCTGGCTACTGGCTAGTGCAGCAGTAACTGGTGCGCTGTGGAAGTGTGGATGCTCACGGAGACGTTTGGTTTGGATACGCTTCGGCCTTCGAGGCACAGCCGCACAGGGAACAAAGAAATTCTAGATGGGTTTGAATGATCTATAGCCTGATCGCTGGGCTGGGGCTGGCTGGGCTGGCTGGCCAGCCCCCTCATATGGCTACTATTTATACGAATCAGCCAGTAGTATTTTTCTCTCACGTAAACGAACCAGCAACGATACGAACCAGCCAACCGAACAGGCTGCTAGCAATAGTTGTAGGAAGCCAGTGGAATGAAACGATGAAAGGAAAATAATAGAAATCTTTTAGGCCTTGTTCGGCAACTCTGGAATCCTTCTCCTAAACAACTATAGAACATGTCCTCTCTCTCTATCTGCTTTGAAATAGCTCTGAAAACGTCTCTCTATTTGCATTCATTTAGAAAAGCTAAAAGTAGGATTCAAGGTGATGCGAAAAATATATACTACGCAAAAGTAGTTGTCATTTGGAACACAGCTTCAGGTTCCACCTATTTGGTTGTCATTCTATTTTTTTTAAGCTACAGAAGCACTTCTGAGAAGCTAAACCAATCGTAACCTCAGCCTGAATACCTTCTTCACGAGTGCAAGAGGATAATAAAAAACTATACGAATGGAGGCATACAAAAATTCAAGTACGGTGCATCAGAAAGGTTTAGACACAATTTTGAAACCAGTTGCTAGTCAAAAAAGAAATCCTTACAGTTACAGTGAAAAACAGAGAGAAGGAAACCTACTACCCTCAAACAAGAATATATATTTGCAGTGGAAAAAAAGAAAATAAAAAAGGATACGTACACCTTAGCTTGCTGAAGAACAGTGTTTAGAGACCGGAGGACTACGAAATGGGGAAGAATTTGCCCGGTGATCGTCAGTGGAGAAATTAGATTAAAATAAGGCCGCTGGCTAAGGTGATGAGTGCGATAAAGGTGATTCACCGGGGGGAGGAGGGGTGGCAGCCGACGAAGTTCGATTTTCAGGAATCACATTCGCGTTTCTCACCGCCCCTAAATAAATTATGTTGCCTTTCTCGTGAAGCCATTGAGGAAGAAATACGACGCGCCTCGTCACCTATGGGTCTATGATTGGACCCGGTGATCTCATAAAGTATGTGATTTAGTGATCTAAGTAACCGAGGAAGAAATACGATGCGCCTCATCATCTATGCGTCCATGGTTGGACCCGGTGATCTCATAAAGTACGTGATCTAGTGATCTAAGTATAGTTGTAAGTTTGTTTATATACGCGTAGTGTGAGTGTGGGGGGTTGGTGTGAGTTTTGTATATGAGCAGATGCTACAGCTGTACTCAGATGAGAGAGGGGGACCTACTTAGCTTTTCTGGCTATTCTGGGGACTTTTCCAGACTTCCCTTTTCTTTTCCAGATTTGCTTTTCTGGGGACTTTTTCCAGACTAGACACTGGGATTCGGCGAATGCTCGCAACCGCAAGATATCTGCTGTCTCGTCGGACGACATCGTTTGAGCACTGCACAGCTAGCGTTCGTCTGCTGCCGCGGACGACATCGTTTTCCAGCAGGACCCACATGATTGCTACTCGGAATCGGAGGTGTCCACTACAACGCCATCCTTCCCGTTATAAAAGCCGCACCTGCACACAGCACACACATCCACAGATCCACCCACCAGGCCACCACACCCCTCATCAGTCCCAGGCTCCAAGCCGCTCCATCCCGAGCGAGAGGCGGCACGAATGGCCAACCAGGGAGAACTGCTGCCTAATCACCCGGTGCACGACGACGTCCAAGAACAAGCAGGCCGCCGCGACCACCAGCAGCAGCACCTCGTCGACGCCGCACGCGCGCTGATGCTGCTAGGAGCAGCCGCCGCCGTCTCAACCTCAACCGTATGCAGCTGCAACCCCGACGCTGACGCCGCGTGGATCTTCATGGGTTTCCTCACCTGGCTGCTGGGCGTGTGCCTCCTTTCGTTGGGGCCATTACTGGCAGGTCGGTTCCCAGAAGCTGATCGTTTGGCCGGCGCTGCTATCGCCGGCGCCGGCGCCGTCCTCAGGCGCTTCTTCATCCCATGGAACTAGCTCCATCCTGCGCGCATGGGCAATGAGCAACAGCTGGTGTACGTTTTGGTGTGCTTTATTATGGTGGTCAATAAAGATCTACGTATATACGCCGGAGCTACATATTTATGTTTCTTTGTTCCCCATAGTACCCTGTCTCTCCCAGATCGCTCTCTTCCAAAGCATGTACTATTATGCCTGCTGTGTTATGTAATAATACTCTATATACAAGTGTTGTTAGTATTTGGCTATGTTGCAGCTTCCTTGTATTGTCCAATATAGATTTTTCTTCTTTTTAATAATTCTCCGTTTTTATTTACATGTCGTAGTATGTTTGTTCTAAGTCAAAACATTTATGTCTTTGACCATTGATTTTTTTAAAATTATATAGATACATGACATAAGATTTATGTTTTTAGATTCACAATGAAAAATACTTTCACACTGTACAATTCATAGGTTATAAAACTATAAGGATTTTTCGGAATAGATGGTCAAATATAGTAATATTTGACTTCAAAAAAAAACCTAATGTGACATAAAAAAGAACGGAGGTAGTACGGTTAGCGTCTCTCATGTCTGATTTGGTTTTTTTTTTAAATAGTACTCCCTATGTTCTAAATCATAAGTCATTTCAACTTTTTTGGAAAGTCAAAGCATCTCAAGTTTGCCCAAAATTATATAGAGAATTACAAAGATTTATGACATCAAATAAGTATTACTGTAAAAATATAATTAATAAAGAATCTAATGGTACTTATTTGGTATCATAAATATTATTATTTTATTATATAAATTTGGTTAAACCGGAGATGCTTTAGCTCTCTAAGAAAGTTGGATTCACTTATAATTTGGGATGATGTGGGAGTATTATTTGGTTACACTTGTAGCGTGAGTGATCAAATTGCTATGCTCTGGTCGTGCTAATGTTAAACGGGCTCTACCACTATATAGTACATGCTGGTCCCAATAATTTACTGACATATACGCCTCAGTTTCGCCGGCCCAATCAATCCAGACTAGGTGAGACCCGGTCAGGCGTTAGCAGGAGAGCAGGCCTGTGTAAATTAAGGCCCATCCTAATTTGCTAGCCAGCCTGCCAGGCCACTGGACCATCTCCATCTCCTCGACGCCGCGCGCGCGCTCATGCTGCTAGGAGCAGTCGCTGCTGTGGGCAACCCTGACGCTGATGACACCGCGCGGGTCTTGCTCGGCTTCGTACCTGGCTGCTCGACGTCTGCCTCCTTTCTTCGTTGGTGCCAGTGGCAGGCCGGTTCCGCAAGCTGATGCGTGGGCCGGCGCTGCATCGCCAACGCCAGAGCTTAGCAGCCATAGTCTCCCCCGTCGGTCAATAAACTAAAAGATCCTTAGATGATCGACACATCCGCAGTGCTAGTCTGTTCCGACGATCTGTATAACATGGGCATACAAACCCCTTGATAGCCACGCAGGGCCCAAACTAAAGCGACATGAGAGTCCTAGGCCACCGATGCCCAAGATGAGATGACCGCACCCGCTCCTCCCATTATAAAAGGAAGATCACGCATCTAGCAACACACATCCACCCACCACACCTGACACTCCTCATCAGTCCCAGGCTCCAAGCCGCTCCATCACGAGCGAGACACTACTACAAAAATGATTTTTAACAATGGGGATTTTTTTTGTAGGGGCGGCTCCACTACCAACCACCCCTATAGTGGATGAGCTCGGGTCCTATGATTCCAGCCGCCCCTATAAATCTAACAGTAGGGGCGGCTGGTGATACGAGTCGCCCCTACAAATGAGTAGATTTGTAGGGTCGGCTCATTCACCAGCCGTCCCCACTGTTCGATTTGTAGGACCGGCTCAATCACCAGCCGCACCTACAAATGTCTGCTGTATAAATGGCTGAAGCCCCCTTCTTGATCCTTGGGTCACTCACTCCAACTCGTGAAAAACGGTAGGGAGGCCTTGGTCACCTCTCAAAAATTGCTCTACTAAGGAGGAATGTATTGATCTCAAATCCTTTGGTGGAGAGGTTGTAGAAGGTAAGAAAATACTATTCTACACTTTTTTTAAGTTTTAATGGTTGGTTAGTGAGTAATTAAAGTTTTACTTTTCTCTCTCTTCTATGCTGCTTGAGCTACTTATGAAGCAAATTATATCCAAGTTTTGAATGTATTAGGATAAATTAGATAGGGGAACAAGATCATACCCTTATTTGATCCATGTTTCTTGATTTTAGTGAATAATTAGTTAGTTTTATGAATGTTTCATGTGCATGTAGATCTAGATCTAGGGTTTGGTTTTTTTATTAATTTCGTTTTTATAAATTTATGTTTGATGAAATTGGACTAGGGTTTGAATGAAAGATATTGGGTAAAATATAATTGTTGTTAATTATTGTCTTGGAAATTGTTTATTGTAATTAATAAATATGTATTTTAATTATTTATGGATAAATAGGTCATTAATTAATTTTCCTCTATCATGGTGTGTTTGTATGTTTCATGTAATTATATTTGATTTATATTCATATATATCTGAAGTATATATAATTATTCTCAAATAATTATTAATTTGATTCATTTATATATATATTTGAATAAGTAGTCCTTTAATGTTTGTTTTGTTGTTGTTATAAAAGATGGAGTACATGAACTCTTGGATGTATGGTTCGTTAAGGTTCAAGGCAGGTTTCCGTGAAGATATGGATAAATTTATTGAAGCTGCATTCTTCCCTGCCTCCTAGCGAGCTTGTGCCTCATAAGTCACAACCTTCTCCAGCTCGTACCGAGCAAGTGCATGATGAGATGCCATAGTCTTCTCAACAAACGCAGCCGATACATGAACAATGAGTGCCTCTTAAAGAAGGTGATGCACAAGAAGATAAGGACACGCCTAAATGGGAACTTCGAAAGAAGCATCCAATCACCATAAGGTCAATTTATGTTCTGATGAAAGATGTCTCATCGGTGCACAAGTGGTATGTCCATGACCAGTTCAAGCCTGAGAACCGAGTTAAAAAAATCCCATCACGGGCTTCTGAGGAGGCCGTCACTGGCAAACTCCACCAAACAGCAAAGCAATACCCAAATGTCGATGCCATCAAATGATCAAAGGATTACCCGAAAATATATGAAAGAGACAAGCCCTTTCTATCAAACCGGGACATCCAGCAGCTACCACTTGGAATGAGAAGGTTCCATGATTGGTCCTTACGTGTTCTCCGAACGAGCATAGACCTCGTACAAGCATGCTTCCCCACGGACATATTTGGAAGCCCAGCTAGAATAATTATCTTTGACTTCAATAACATGCAGACATGCTTTCACCTCAGAGCAATGGAAATGAATCTAATTCGCGCATAGTGTCTCTGTGTCCTTGTCATATGAATGGAAAGGCCGACGTACCAGCCTGCCTGGCCACCGCCCACCGGTACCATCTCCATCTCCTCGACGCCGCGCGTGCGCTCATGCTGCTAGGAGCAGTCGCTGCTGTCTCGAGACCGTGGGCAACCCTGACGCTGATGACACCGCGCGGGTCTTGCTCGGCTTCGTACCTGGCTGCTCGATGTCTGCCTCCTTTCTTCATTGGTGCCAGTGGCAGGCCGGTTCCGCAAGCTAATGCGTGGGCCGGTGCTGCATCGCCAACGCCAGAGCTTAGCAGCCGGGGGACGAGAATGTGCTGTTGGATTTCTCTATCTTAGTCATATTCATCAGATCAGGATACATTGCATAGGAATATAATACATGTTTGGGATTTACATGAGAGGCAGAGAGAAGGGGAGTGAGATATAGCAAACCATCGAAGGCCGTAGTGGTCGAAGCACCGGCCGGGGTCTCGTTGGCGGACGCCATCTGCGCGCCGGCAGCGATGTTCGGTGGAGAGGGAGGAGTCGGCGTTGTGACGTCCTCGGCGGCGGCGTGTGCATCGGGGTGACGTTGCCGGCGTTGATGGTGCTTCCCGTCGCTGGCAGCGCCCCTTCTCAAGATCTGGTTTAGGGTTAGAATGTCGGTGGGGTGACTGGCGGCGCGGTGAACCTCGTACTACAAGCCCCGACCCCCACCTTTCCTTTATAGCGCTGTGCGACGGGGGCCCACCAACCATGTAGGGTTGGGCACCTCCGATCAGGGCGCGAGAACAAGGCCCAAAAGGCTGTTGGGCCTAACTGGTGGGAGATCAAACCTAACATTCTCCCCCTTGATCTCTCATCTATTCTTTGTTCTTTAATTTCATACTCAAAACTTTCAATTCATATTTTTCTTGCTTCCATCCTATTTCATCACAGATTAGTGCATAGAACTGTCCCATCGTCACAACAATTAGTGCCGTTAGACTAACAGCCACAATACACTTCTCCGTTTTGAAATGTAAACTTTCTTTGGGCCCTTCATATGTTCGGGAATCATAGGCTTTCCCTTAAACCCATGCCGGCTATGTGTTCTCTGAACACGTTGGGTGGTAAGCCCTTTGTGAGCGGGTCCGCGAGCATTTTCTCTGTACTTATATGCTCAAGATTTATTATATGACCCCGAACTTTATCTTTCACAACATAGTACTTTATATCAATGTGTTTGACAGCACCACTTGACCTATTATTGTGAGCATACTGTACCGCTGGATTGTTATCACAATACAATCTCAGTGGTTCATTTACATTATCAATCACTTTCAATCCGGGTATGAATTTCTTCAGCCAATTCACCTACCTCGTTGCCTCATAGCATGCTACAAACTCGGCATACGTTGTCGAGGATGTAGTTTGGTTTGTTTGGAGCTTTTCCACGATATAGCCCCTTCTGCGAGAGTAAATACATATCCTGACGTGGATTTTCTTTCATCTCCCGCATAATCAGAATCCGAATACCCCTCTATCTGTAGGGTATCAGATATTCTATACGTAAGCATAAGGCCTTTCGTACCCTGCAAATAACGCATGACTTTCTTCACTAATTTCCAATGTTCAATTCCTGGATTCTTTTGATATATGTCAAGTAACCCGGTAACAAAAGCTAAGTCAGGGCGTGTACACACTTGAGCATATTGTAAACTTCCAACAGCTGAAGCATACGGTACCACTTTCATTCGATCAATTTCATATTGGTTCTTGGGACACTGATGTTCCCCAAACCTATCTCCCTTGACTATAGGAGCAGGTGAAGGACTGCACGCATGCATACTAAATTTCTTCAGGACCTTTTCTATGTATGCCTTTTGCGATAATCCTAGAACCCCTTTTCTCCTATCTCGGTGAATCTCTATTTCCAAAACGAACGAGGCCTCACCGAGATCTTTCATATCAAAGTTTGAGGACAAGAATTTTTTCGTTTTCATTAGTAGATTGATATCACTACGAGCAAGCAAGATATCATCCACATACAAAATTAGGAATATGTACTTTCCATTCTTGAACTTTGCATAAACACAATTGTCCTCAACATTTTCTTCAAACCCAAAACCTTTTATCGTTCTATCAAACTTCAAATACCACTGTTTTGAAGCTTGCTTCAATCCGTAGATTGATTTCTTCAGGCGGCATCCCATATTTTCCTTTCCTTTTACGATAAAACCTTTCGGTTGTGCCATATAGACATTTTCTTCCAAATCCCCGTTTAGGAAAGCCGTCTTTACATCCATTTGATGTAACTCCAAATCATAGTGGGCTACAAGTGCCATTATAATTCTGAAGGAATCTTTACACGAGACTGGAGAAAACGTCTCATTGTAATCAATTCATTCTCTTTGCATCAAGCCTTTTGCCATAAGTCATGCTTTAAATCTTTCTATATTCCCTTGGGAGTCATATTTCGTTTTGTAGACCCATTTACAGCCTACTATTTTGGCTCCTTTAGGAATATTTTCTAAGTCCCAAACTTTATTGGTACTTATTGATTTCAATTCATCTTCCATGGCCTTAAGCCACTTTGATGAGTGGTCGCTTCTCATGGCTTCTTCAAATGAGGTGGGATCATCCCCCATCTGACATTCTTCTGTTTCATAAACTTCATAGTCATCAGTAATAGCTGATCTTCTTATTCTTTGAGACCTTCTAGGTGCCTTCGGCACTTGTTCCACATTTGGCTGTTGTTGTTCTTCCTCATGTGCAACATTTGGTTCTATAGGTTCTTCAAGGATAGGTTCCTCAAGGACAGGTTCCTCATGTTCATTCATTGTCGTCACGGGAGAACTTGCAACAGGTGTTGGCACTACAGTGTCCTGCACTGTCGGTGCAACAACAGCAGGTAGCGTGAAGAATGGTTCTTCAACCATCGGAGTGGGTACATGTACCTGCTTCTCCTATAGGCTGATTTCTCGTGCTACCATGCTCTCCCTGATCATGTTATCCTCCAAGAATACAACGTGTCTTGTTTCTATAATCTTCGTATGTCTGTCAGGACAATAGAAGCGATATCCTTTCGATCTTTCTGGATAGCCAATAAAATGGCAGCTGACTGTATTGCAGTCTAACTTTTCTATGTTTGGGTTAAACACTTTTGCCTCAGTTGGATAGCCCCACACACGCAAATGGTTAAGTGAGGGTTCCCTTCCTGTCCATAATTCATATGGTGTTTTATGCACCGATTTACTTGGTACTCGATTAAGTATGTGAATGACAGTTTTCAGTGCCTCTATCCATAAACTAATCGGTAATGTGGAGTAACTCATCATGCTTCTTACCATATCCATTAAGGTACGGTTACGTATTTCAGCCACTCCATTCTGCTGAGGCCCCCCCCGGTGTGGAGTACTGAGCAACTATGCTATTTTCCTGTAAGAACCTTGCGAATGGTCTAGGAATTTGGCCATATGGGGCATGTCGCCCATAGTACTCTCCACCTCAGTCTGATCGTACTATCTTGATTTTCTTATTGTGCTGATTTTCAACTTCAGCTTTAAATATTTTGAATTTATCCAATACTTCTGATCTTTTTTAGTTGGATAAATATTGCCATAACGAGAGTAGTCGTCTGTGAATGTTATAAACGAGTCATAACCATCCACACTTTTCACAGGAAAAGGACCACATATGTCTGTGTGGATTATTTCTAAAATTTCTGTGCTTCGTTTGGCATCTTTCTTAATTTTCTTGACATACTTTCCTTTGATGCAATCAATACATTGTTCTAAATCTGAAAATTCTAAGTGCGGGAGAATTGATTCCTTAACCAATCATTCCATTCTCTCCCTCGAAATATGGCCTAAGCGACAATGCCATAATTTTGAAGAGACAGTATCAATTCTCTTCCGCTTCTTAGTTACATCCGCAGATGCGGAATCATTCACATTCTCATCGCATACATTGTTCACATTCTCAGCAAGAGATAATAAATAAAGCTTGTCTTGTCGGAAGGCAAGACCAACACATTTATTATTAATCAGTATCTTACACTTGCCATCATCAAAATGACAATCAATTCCATCATCATCAAGTTTCGAAACACTTATCAAATTTCTACGCAAAGAGGGAACATAAAGTACTTCTTTAAGTCTAAGTACAAAACCATTATTCAATTCTAAAGAAAAAACTCCAATGGCTTCAACATTGGCTTGCACTCCATTTGCAACTTTAATCGTTCTTTCTCCTCTTTGCAAGGTTCTCGTCCCACTTAACCCCTGTAAAGAATTTGCAACATGAGTAGTTGCTCCTGAATCAACCCACCAAGTGGATTTATCATAACATAAATACAGGGATTCATCTACAAATGTAATAAATTCATCACCTTTCTTTAGCAGAGATTTTAGGAAGTCTGGACAATCCCTCTTGTAGTGTCCCTTCTTGAAGCAGTGCTTGCACTGATCCTTTTCAACTCCACCATACTGCTGATTATCAAAATCCTAGAGTTTCTTTCCCTGTGAATTGGAGGAAGAGGCCTTATCCCACTTAGGTTTTCCTTGTGGTTTAGAATTCTTGCCATTAAAGTTTTTTCTTTTGTTATCCTTCACAAAATGAGAGGATTCACCTTGTGAGGACTTTATCCTCTCCTCTTCTTGAGCACACATTGAGATGAGTCTTTCAATGCCCCATCTTTCAGGTTGCATATTGTAGTTCACAATGAAGGTGTCATATTCTTTTGGCAAAGAAGTAAAAATCAAATGAATCAGGAAATCCTCCTTCAAATTCATTTCTTTTAGCTTAGATGCCGTAGTGTTCATCTTCAAAATGTGCTCTCTTATGCTATCACTAGTGAATTTCTTATTCACAAGCTTCTTAATCAGTGAACTTGCTGTGGCCTTGGTAGATCCAGTAAACTGACTCTTGATTTTCTTAAGATATTCTTTGGCAGTAGCACATTCAGGGATTGAGCCCCTTATCTGTTCTTCTATGGTGGCTTTGGCTACCAACAGGCACTTACGGTTGGAGAGAGTCCATTGCCTATGTTTAAGGTCATATTTCATTCTTATTTCAGCATGATCATGCTTTCGAGCAGCGAAATCAGCGTTAGATTCATTTTCACCTCTCACCGGGTCCTCTGGCTCAGTAGGATACGGTGAGGTGATGGCAAAATCGACCTCTCCCAACGCAAGTTCCAATTCATACTTCTCCCGCCACACACGGTGATTGGTCCCATTGAGTATCGGGATGTTGGTAATGTTCACAACGCATTTGTCTCCTGAAATCACACCAGAGTAAGTAAGAAACATTTATACATAAAATTTCATGCTTTAACTCAACGTTGGTCAAATTAAAACTTATAATTCGTCCGTGCAAACATTTTACATTACCGTTGGGCAGAAGTAAAATTAATAAACAATTTCTCATGGATAAAAAATTATAATATTGTTATTAACAACGTTGGTTAGAAAATAACAATATCATAATCACATCAAAATTATCAGAAATTCATTTATCTTAAAATTAAATTATCCCGTTGGTTCAAATTTAATCAAAGAGAACAATAATTATTATGCACAGCGGAAACATTAATAATCTTTTCATATTATTATTTTCCAGAAGCACTAAAATTTTACTGTTTTTCTGAGCAAAATATCGTTGGATAAAATTTGCACAGAAAATTATATCAAAATCATTCAAATTCATCAAAAAATATGCATTAAAATTGCTCCTGGAAAATAATAAGAATTTTTTTCTTCTTTCATTTCAGCCCAGCGCGGCCCAGCTCGCCCAGCAGCGCGCGCTGCAGCGGCCCAAGACGGCCCAACGTTGGCGCGCTCGCGCTGTCTCGCGCGCTCCCCCCCACGCCCAGGCCGCAACCTGGGCCTGGGCCGGAAATTCGGCCTTGCACGCTCTCCCGCCTGGGCCGGCGACGGCCCGAGCAGATCAGCGCCGTTGGTTCTGATCGGACGATCGCGTGTTCGTTTCGCTCGGATAAAAAAACCCCGACGCCCCCGGGGCCTGAAACCCTAGCTCATTCGGCTCCTGCCCTTTCTCTCTCTTCGCTCTTTCTCTCTTCTCAGCCGCAGCGATGACAGCAGCCACCGAGCAGCCGCGAGCGAGGACGGCAGAGCGGGCAGCCATGGCGCCGTCGCCGGCCCCCTCACCGGCGCACTTGCTCCCCAACGGGTGAGCATGCCACCGTCGAGCGGCCTAGCCGCGGCACTTCCTTAGCCGAGCCCGGCGAGCCAGCGCCCCCCGGCTCGGCTTCTTCTCCCGCGCCGGCGAAGGTTCATCCGACGCACCCTATCCCTAACCCCACTTTCCCCTTTCTGACTTGAGTTGTTCTTTTTGGGTTTATCCGAATGGGAAACTAGGGTTAGGGTTAGGGTTCGTTCTTGCCGATTCGGTTTTCTGTATTTTTTTGGATTTCTTTTCTTTTTCGTTCATCCGAATGGGAAAATAGGGTTAGGGTTAGGGTTTCGACCCTTCTTTCTTTCTTCTTCCCCTTCTTCCCTCTTTCAGATTTTGGTCTAGGGTTTTCTCTTATCCGAAAGGATTTAGGTCTAGGGTTCTTCTTTCTATTTTCTTTCCCGATCCAGTTTCTTCTTGGAACCTAGCTCCGGTACCATTGTTGGATTTCTCTATCTTAGTCATATTCATCAGATCGGGATGTATTGCATAGGAATAGAATACATGTTCGGGATTTACATGAGAGGCAGAGAGAAGGGGAGTGGGATGTAGCAAACCATCGAAGGCCGTAGTGGTTGAAGCACCGGCCGGGGTCTCGTTGACGGACGCCATCTGCGCGCCGGCAGCGATGTTCGGTGGAGAGGGAGGAGTCGGCGGCGTCGGGGTAGCGTTGCCGGCGGCGGTGGTGCTTCCCGTCGCTGGCAGCGCCCCTTCTCAAGATCGGGTTTAGGGTTAGGATGTCGGTGGGGTGACTGGCGACGCGGTGAACCTCGTACTGCGAGCCCCGGCCCCCACCTTTCCTTTATAGCGCTGTGCGACGGGACCCACCAACCATGTAGGGTTGGGCGCCCCCAATCAGGGCGCGAGAACAGGACCCAATGCCCCACGTTCCCGTTTCGGGAACTTCGTTCCGATTCGCGGAATGGGGACATGGAGGGACGCCGTCCCGACGGAAGATGGAACGCGACTCGCAACCACGAGCAAAGGAACGTCGAGTCCCAAACGAGGCTGGAACATGACCATCAGCCACGGCGAGTCGGGGACATCAGGTACGAAGCAGGCGCACACCTCAGTCAGGTTGCGTCGCTCACGGTCTCGGGCTGCTCGGAGCCCCAGACACTGGCTGCCCGGAGCCCCGGACGCCGAGCCGGCGAACGGCGAACCGCGCTGTCCCGCCCGCTCCGCAGCGCCGCATCGATTCGATGTCGTCCCGCCAGAGTGGGTGGCCGGCCGCCGGCGGCTGTGCGCGTGCGCGTGTGCGCTGCGCCGTGCTCGTGTGTGGGCGGCCGGCAAAAAAGAAATCTCACCCTGGACAGTCCAGTACACTATAGTATAGCTCAGCTCCTTTCTATTTCTTCCTCCTGCCGACAATTCATGATGCATCATATGGCGCCAGAGACGACGACGGATGGAGCTGCTGGGCTAGATAGGTCGGAATCCGTCACCAGACTAAAGTTCCTGCAGGCGCGCATGCGGTTCAGAAGCTACGTACCGGCGGGGCCTCTGCGATCTGCTGTGTTGTTCGATTGATTAATTCTCCCTACCAAAAAGATCATTCCCGTCACTAGGGGCCACACCCACACCGGGGCATCTACGATGATCGAGACGTACGTGCGTGCTCCATAGATCGATCGATCTCTCAACTGCCACTGCTACCAATTCTGATCGATCGAGCACCGTAAAAAATTCTACTAGTAAGTACACGTACGCGCAACGATCCTAAAAGGCTAATCCCCGTCTCATTGAGCACCGTCGCCATCTGACGAAGGTTTATTATATGTATATAATAAATATGTGAGGTTAGCAGCACAATAAGCTGTTATTCTCGTCGACGTCGTCGTGGTCGTGGTCGCTGTCTCGCATCTAGCTGTCTCCAATGCAATACAATCCAATTCCAATGCCAGGCCGGGGTTGCACTGCACTGCACAATGCATGCACATAATGCTGGTGGGTGAAGGTAGTTGGAGTTGGCTGGAAACTCCCTTGTGCATGCGGATCGTGGGACGGATCGAATTAGAACTGTTTTGTATGGTCATAACTGAATTGTAATTGCAGAAGAAAATATTGATGGTTGCAAGGTTACCTTCAAGATGCAAAGGATGTACGACCGAATTTCAGCATGGTGGAATGGCATTTCCCATAAAAGAATATGTACGCCATCTCCTCATACTTAAACTCACATAACTAATAGGATTATGTTCATTTTTGTCCCTTCAACTCTTGCCTTTGTCCAATTTTAACCGTCAATTACAAAACCGTCTAACTTTGGCACCTCAAATATCAAAACCGTTTAATTTTGACCCTAGAGCCATATGAAAACCACTCAAAACTGTTTCAGGGGTCAAAATGGAATGGTTTTGATAGTTGAGGTGCCAAAGTTAGACAAAGGAAACAGTTGAGGGACCAAAATAGACTTAATCAAGTACTTTAGTCTTTTTAGATACCTATGAAAAAATTTATCGATTTAAATTTGCTCATTAATAAATATTTATATGTATCAAAATATTTACCTACACTTTACCATAAACGGTTTAAACTTTGGTACCATTTTTTTTCTTGAAATATAATCTATCTCATCAAGACCTAAAACTTTAATTTGGGTTATTTCACCATCCAAGTTTGTTTGAACAATTCAAAAAAAAGTGAATTTTAAAATATAGAAACTTCGGACAGAATTTTAGGGCCGCAAGTGATTTAAAATGAAACAATCATCAACTACAAAGTATCGAGATTGTTAGTTTCTTCATCCGAGTTTGTTCGAAAAATTCAAAAAAAAATTGAATTTAAAATTAATATGAGAACTTTTCAAACATATAGATTAATATTCTCGTCGGTTGTTGCACGCATGTTAGAATTGAATTATACAAGCAAATAAATGATTCAATATGGCTTCATGATATAATAGTGCATTACTACAAACAATTGTCTTCTTAGGATAGTTGGTTCCAAGGTGGAGAAAAGGACATTTCATATTTATTAGTTCCAATGCGGTGTCAAATGACGTGGTATCACCAAAAGCGCATACATAATTCATAGCTTAAACATGTAGATCAAATTAGCTAGCTTCCACAGTTCCACATCATCCTCCTTGTATGTTTGTATGGCATTCAGAAGCATTTCTAATTGCGTATTCTTCAAGTATTCCAATGGTATTTTTGAGAATCATTAGATGGCAAATACTCCTTGCGGTCACAGACCAAATAAACTTGGCCAGGCTTTATTCTAGGTTTTCGAATTTGGCCATGTGACTCCTGCCAAATGCTAATGGTACGCCTGCGAAGTTGCCCAGTTCATGCTCTGCCCATCACTTTTCAACACCTGCGATTCACTTTGGGTGTGTGTAGTTCACTTTGGCCGCGTAGTGTGCGTGGACATTTGGGTTCTTCGGATTGCTTTTAGAATCCACTAAGGGCGTCTCAACAGCACTATGAGAACGACGACAGCGGACGTGGTGATGTCAGATGTTACCTACTAGCGATTTAGGGGCCTGTTAGGGACGCTCTGAGTGCGCGAACATTTGTGTTTTGCGGATCACTTTGGAAGCCTATAAAGCGTGTGCACATTTGCCATATTTTTTGTGTCGCTGTTAGAGTAAACTGTGCACCTTTTTGCGGGTCACTTCGGGTGCGCCAATAACCAAAACGACGACAGGGCCAGCAGGCAGCTCCAGGCGCAGGCGTGTCCACGCCTCCGCGCGCGGACAACTAGCCTCCAGGCTCCAGTATGAAATAGTTTTTTCACAACATATGGCTCATATAACTTCTTTTCAAAGTTATAGTTCATAGCTCAACCAAACAGACTCGTAGCTTGGACTCGTACGATTCACTTTGGGTTATGCGGATTGTCACTTTGGGAGCCTACAAATAAAAAGTGTGTGGACAATTGGGTTCTGCGGATCACTTTGCAAGCCGATCACGTGCATGCGCGTTTGGATGCATTCTTGGGATGCAATTGGGAGCGCAAGTGGTTGTGCACTTTTGAGTTTTTGAAGTACTTTTGCGGGTCACCTAGCTATATTCTCCGAAGTGCAGCTCCAGGCGCGCAGGCGTCCACGCCTCCGTGAGCGGGTCCCTGTTCCAAGGTCGGACAACCAGCCTCGAGGCTCCAGTATAAAATGGTAGCAAGCCTTGTTCTGTTTTACCACACCTTCCAGCACACATCAAACCAGCCAGTCGCCCGGTTGGCCAAGCGAGGTTGGTGAGTAGTCTGCGTGAGAGGCGGCCCTGCAGCAATGGACGACCAGGGAGAGCTGCCTAATCACCCGGTGCAGGACATCGGCGACGCCGAGGTCGACGTCCATGCAGGTCACCGCGGCCACCACCTCCTCGACGCGGTGCGTTCACTCATGCTGCTAGGAGCAGTCGCCGCCGTCTCAGCCATGGGCGACCCCGACGCTGACGCTGCGCGTGTGTTCCTTGTCCTCGGTTTCGTCGCCTGGCTGCTTGGAGTGTGCCTCCTTTCTTTGGTGCCGGTGGCAGGTCGGTTCCCGCAGGCTGATGCGTTGGCCGGCGCTGTCATAGCCATCGTCAGCGCTGTTCTCGGGAATCTGTTCACCCCATGGAACTATCCCATCCCTCTCGCGCGCATGCGCATGGAATTGGGTAGCGAGCAGCCGGGGATATTATATTTATCATTGCTTCCTACTTCCATACTAATACCATGCATGGCTCTCCCACCCTAGCTATGTAACTATGTTCCGAAGCATGTATTGATGTACTCTCTCCTTAGATGTTTGTCACCATGATTTGCGCGCTGATAACTTTAACTCGATTTATAAAAAATACGTGCAACATTTCTATCTCCAAATAAATTTATTAAAAAACTAGATTCAAATATCCATCCAATGATACTAATTATGTATTATAAATATTAATATTTTTAACATATATTTAGTCAAAGTTATTTCTCGAGAAGTAAAAACGATAGACATTTAGGGACGGATGGAGTATATGCATTATTATCTTGGCCATGGAAGAAGCGCTATTTGTTTAAACTTGTCGTTATATAAAAACCATGCAGGATGAGAGGCCACTCACTACCGGACTCCTTGAGTTTGCCGAGTGTCCCAAACACTCGGCAAAAGGTATAAAACACTCGGTGAATTGTTCGTCGAGTGTAACACTCGGCGAATTACACTCGGAAAAAAATGACTCGGCAAAGACATCTTTGCCGAGTGTTTTTTGTCGGGCACTCGGCAAAGGCTTTGCCGAGTGCCGGACACTCGGCAAAGGCTTTGCCGAGTGCCGGACACTCGGCAAAGTTGGAACCGAAAAAAAACCCGAAAAAAATGAGAATTTTTACCCAAAAAAAATGTAAATTTTTTTTAATTGATGGAGGCCCCCACCGGTCAGCGCCCATCCATCTTCAGCTTTTTTCGCGTAAATTTCACGGCTATGCGGCCGACGTTACCACTACACCACACTGTCACTTGTGTCTAGATTCCGTTTTAGTTCCCAATATATTATACTAAACCGAGTGTAAATTATTTGTTTGAGGCCCTAAACGAATTCAAATAAAAAAGTTGTGAACTACAAAGTTTCATAACTTTTCGAGATCTACACTTTTAGTTTAGGAAGTTTTTCCATTCGAGGTCGTTTACAAAATTTGAATTTTAAAATTTGGAAATTCAAACGTAGTTTTGCATGACAAGATGTTTTCAAATAAAAAAGTTGCCAACTACAATGTTTCATAACTTTTCGAGATCTACAGAGTTTATTTTGGTTGTTTTTCCATCCGAGGTCGTTTATAAAATTTGAATTTTAAAATTTTGAAATTCAAACGCAGTTTTGCATGACAAGATATTTTCAAATCAAAAAGTTGCCAACTACAATGTTTCATAACTTTTGGAGATCTACAATTTTTATTTAGGAAGTTTTTCCATCCGAGGCCTTTTGAAAAATTTAAATTTTAAAATTTTTAAATTCAAACGTTGTTTTTCATGACAAAATGATTTCAAATCAAAATGTTGCCAACTACAAAATTTCATAACTTATCAAGATCTACAAAGTTTATTTTGGTCATTTGTTCATCCGACATAGTGGTAGTAACATTGTTCACAAATCTTATATATTTGTCTTCTACTTTCATGAAACTAATATGAGAGATATGAGTGATGTAGATTTTATAAACAACGTTATTGTCGCTTTGTCAAATGAAGAAATGACCAAAATAAACTTTGTAGATCTTGAGAAGTTATACAACTTTGTAGTTGAAAAGTTTTTCATTTGAATTCATTTAGGGCCTCAAAAATTGCTTCGAAAAACTAATTTGCCGAGGGCCAAAAAAATGCACACGGCAAAATGCCTCTTTGCCGAGTGCCAAAACATTGGCACTCGGCAAAATACGGCTTTGCCGAGTGCCAGAAAAAATGCACTCGGCAAACTGAGAGTAAATTGCTTATTTGAGGCCCTAACTGAATTCAAATAAAAAAGTGGTCAACTACAAAGTTTCATAACTTTTTGAGATCTACAATTTTCATTTAGTAAGTTTTTCCATCCGAGGTCGTTTGAAAAATTTGAATTTTAAATTTGAGAGATTCAAACGTAGTTTTGCATGACAAGATGTTTTCAAATCAAAATGTTGCCAACTACAAAATTTCATAACTTATCAAGATCTACAAAGTTTATTTTGGCCATTTGTTCATCCAACATAGTGGTAGTAACATTGTTCACAAATCTTATATATTTGTCTTCTACTTTCATGAAACTAATATGAGAGATATGAGTGATGTAGATTTTATGAACAACGTTATTGTCGCTTTGTCAAATGAAGAAATGACCAAAATAAACTTTGTAGATCGTGAGAAGTTATACAACTTTGTAGTTGAAAAGTTTTTCATTTGAATTCATTTAGGGCCTCAAAAATTGTTTCGAAAAACTGATTTGCCGAGGGCAAAAAAATGCACACGGCAAAATGTCTCTTTGCCGAGTGCCAGAAAAAAACACTCGGCAAAGACATATTTTGCCGTGTGTTTTTGTTTGCCGAGTGTATTTTTCTGGCACTCGGCAAACACGGTCTTTGCCGAGTGTCCGATAAAATACACTCGGCAAAGCCTCCGGCACTCGGCAAATCGCCGGTTTCCGGTAGTGACTGGAAAGCCCTTCGATGCTTGTCAGTACTGCTAACCATCACCCAGCCCCTAGACAGCAGCATTCCTTCTCACAAAGGGAAAAGTCTAATTTATCTTCCTCAATTATCGTGGTCGTCCGATTATGCTCCATGAACTACAAACAAATTTTTAAACCCCCACTTTCCCTCAACTTTTAAAACTGTCGTTTTTGTGGCATATTAAACGAAGGGCGCATGCATATACATGGGGCAGGGTTGCATTGGCTAACACAACTACTTTGAAAAGTTATCCAAAGCAGCAGACTACCGCCCAATACCGTGCTGACGACGCTTCAGCGGCGCTTCTAGGTAGTCTAGATGGTCCATACGATGGCAATGTATCATATGTAAACCAACCAATCTGTGTAAACTTGGAAACTACCGATTAGGACCGCTAGATGCTGATCAAGTCTCCTCACCCCATCCATTGGATCAGCATCTAGTGGTCCTGATTGTTGTTTCCAAGTTTGCACAGGTTAGTTGATTTGCACCTGATATGTTGCCCCATATGAACCAATTATATTATATGACTATAGCTTCTACTAGCAAATAAGCATTAAAATAAGTCCACGTCAAGATTCTGTCGATGTTTGACCACCGATAGCCTGCCACGGGGGTACCCGGGGCAGTATGTTCGGGCTTCAGCGTATGCAGAACTCGATGGTTAACGCAAGAGATAGTCGATTTATCCTGGTTCGGGCCCTCGATCTTTGATCGAGTAATATCTCTACGTCCAGTCGGTGTTAGCCTTTGCGTTGGATTGATAGTAAAGTGCTGTGTTGTACAATTGTTGCCTTGAACTCCCGATCCAGAGCCCTGCCCTCCTTTATATAGTCGGGAGGCCAGAGTCCTGGTCGATTTACAATGAGAGTTCCTAGTAGGATTACAGAGTAATACTGCTACTAAGATTACAGGAGAAGAATCCTAATTAGACTAGGTCTTCTCTCTTTCTTGCGGGATATCCCGTGGGTCCCGCACCGACAAGCCCCCGAGCACTTCATGGTTGAGTTCTGGAAGCCTCGTCTTGTTCCTTCAAGTCTCGTCGAGCAGGAACAAGCGTCGTCCGAGTGCTTTCTTGAGCGAAACCGTGTAGCGCTTCATGAGATCTTTGCGTGGTGTGTACCTTTTTTAAGAAAAAAGTACCCCCATTTGGATGTAGCCCTCGAGCCTCTTGCTGTTTGGCACAAGGAGCTTGAGGGTCTTTTCTTGAAATATTCCTGATTCAATGTTGAAAGGTTCCTCGGCTTCCTTGTTGAAAAGAGCTCTGATTTAGCTGTGTTCGAGTTCTTTTTGGCCTTGAAGTCGTCTGTCTTGAAGAAGTGTTCTAAGTGACGTGCGCTTTTTTTGAATAAAAAAGTGCACTCACTGAGTGTAGCCCTCAAGCCTCTTGCTATTTGGAACAAAAAGTTGGAGGGTCTTGAATCTGAGTTGTTCGATAGAACTGTATACCTCTCCTTTTGCAGCCCCCGAGCATATATCCGGGTTGTTTTGTTTAGGAAGAACTCGGATGCAGAGTCTTGGCGTATTCTCTGGTAGTCTGCTGTTGTCAGATGTAGTTGTATGGTGGTGGTTGAGTGTAAATGCCTTTTGTTCACGGGTTGTACTGTGTTGGTATATTCTTCCGAATATGCTCGTCTTCGAGTACTGTTCCCTCTCGCCTAAGTCTTTCATTATTGAGTCCTGTCTTTTCACTATGTCCTTTGTTAGGCTTATTTTGTTGGTACTTCTAGTCCATGTGCACCGCTCCTTTGGTCTATAAATACCCTCCCGGAGTGCTTGTTTTCATCCATTGAACAGTTCGTTGAAACCTTCGTGGTCATGAACATGGTAGTTTGTGAAGTAGAGCAGCCCCCGGGCGTGTTTTGTAGTTCCTGTGTGTCTTGTCGTAGCTGGTGTAAGTCTTGTGATAGGGATTAGAGGTAGGCTAATCCCACAGCAGCATTGTACCAGGATGTACGTGGCGGTAGTTGGAGGAAGTCTTGTGATGTGGGCTTCGTTCCTTCATCTGGCAGTTCTGGATTGATCCTCGTCGCCTGTCTTGAGACTGTCTGGCGCAGATCAACACCATATCCAGCATCACATCGGTCTTGGGTAGACAGATGTCTGTCGGCCTTCTCTGCTCCATGTTGTCCTACCGTGCTGCTGATTTTCGCCTTGGATGCACTGCGTCCGTCCTTTGAAGAAAACAGTATAGCCGATGGTGGTTTGTCCTTCCGAGTAGCAATTTAGGACACATAGTCGTTCTAGAGCCTAGCCGTGTCCGTGTTCCCGAGTTCTTTTCGTAAGAACCGAGTTCTTATGTTCCTTGTGAAGTAGCCCTTCTTTTCTTCATGGTTGACGAGTTGTTTTTGCAGTAATCTGATAACTCCGCAGTAGTGCTGGATGGATAAGTCTAAAATCTGCCCATTGAATTATACTGTTGTGTGGATTTGTGCCCTCCATCATTTTAGCTGTGTCAGTAAATGGA
Source organism: Miscanthus floridulus (assembly GCF_019320115.1). Taxonomy (NCBI): domain Eukaryota; kingdom Viridiplantae; phylum Streptophyta; class Magnoliopsida; order Poales; family Poaceae; genus Miscanthus; species Miscanthus floridulus. The sequence continues at coordinate 95,678,496 of NC_089598.1, read as the reverse complement.
CCGTTGCGTTCTCACACGGTGCTTTAACAGGCCTGGTGGGCCATTTTTATCGCTGTAAAATCTATTTAAAGACCCTTCATCTTCTTTTTCTTTACTGTCCTTCTCTTGCCTTGAAAACCCTAGCCCTTAGAAATCTGCCGTCGCCATTGCCGCCGCCGTCCAAACTTTCTCTTCCCCTAGTTGCTCTTTTGCCTCCGTTAGTACATGGGTAAGAAGAAAACCACGAGCAAGTCCTAGTCAAACTTCGTGGACGAGGAATCATCACTTTCTGTGATAGAGAACCATGAGTTCGTGGCCATGAGGGCTGCCCAGAAGGCTTGGCCGGCTCCGATGACGACCGAAGATTAGCTTTGGGAACTTGTCAGCGATGGTTTGATCCAGAGCAAGGTCTTTGCTGAATGGAGAGTTCCAGGCGAGCATCGGGTCCCTGCTCTAGGTCCTGGTGAGATCGTTCTTTTCATCTCTTTCATTCGTGCTGGACTTTGTCTTCCTACCTCTGCCTTTCTTCATCAATTTCTCAACTATTTTGGGATTTGCCTGAATCATCTTGCTCCTAATGCAGTCCTTCACCTTTCTATCTTTGTTCATGTTTATGAAGCTTTCCTTGGAATTCCCCCTTCTCTTTCTCTCTTTCGCTACTTCTTTCATCTGAAACCCTAGCCTCGCCGTGAAGACACCAGTGTTCTTGGTGGCTACGGGATTCAATTTCGCTAGGGTCTTAAGAGCAAGTTCTTTGACTATGACCTGGATGATTCTGTGAGGGATTGGCGTGCCGACTGGTTTTATACCGCCAATCTAATTCCTTCTCTTGTTGTTCACTCTGGATCTGGTCCCTTGGTTAATGATCGATGAGATAAGAACCCTATGACGACTGCTGAGGTTCAGGCAATCCAGCCATTCTTTGATAGGATCAGTATGCTAAAACAACAGGGCTTGACCGGTTTCGGCATTGTCTTGAGCTTTCTTCGTCGCTGAGTTCAGCCTCTGAAGGAGCGAGAGCACCTTGGCTTCGAGTACTCTGGGGCTGAGGATCCTTCACGCATGGTCCCAGCCCTTGAGTTGACCGACGAGGAGGTACTCGAGCGTCTCTAGAAGATGTTGAAAGGAGCAAGCGTTGTCCCGCTTACTGTCTCTAAGTTCTCTGCCAACAACCTGCCTCCAGCTATAAGTCATTTTCTCATTGTTCGGGTACTTTCTATATTTTTGCTGTATCCATTTTTGCTTAACTTTTCCTTGTCTTGTTGTTTTATTCTTTTTCATAGGAATTTGGGCGCAACTTTGTTGACCCGATCCCTCTTGATGTCCTCCCTGCCGTGGCGAACACTGGGGAGAAACTTGCTGGGGCTTCTACAACCAGTAAGTTCCCAATCTCCACAGTGTTTCCTAGAGTTTCTTTCGGATTTATTGATGTATATGAAGAATATGTTCCTCATCTAGTCCCTTGAGGTCCTCGTAGTGTCTCGAAGAGGGGGCGAATGGATGGTTCTTCATCTGGTCTGCCTGCTTCCAAGAAGTCTTGCAAGCCAAGTACTCGTCTAGGTACTCCAGTTGTAGCTAGCATGCTCTTAGGTGAGCATATTAATACTCTCTGTCCCTTTGTTTTCTTGTTTTTATCTTGAACCGAGTACTTTTGTTCTTTTTTCAGTGGGTGCCCTGGTGCCCTTGGTCGAGACCGAGGGGGAGGAGGATGATGATGTACCCCTTATCATGCGGCGGTGAGTTGTTTTCATATTTTCCTGTCGTTGAATTCCTCCTCTTTGTTTTGACTTTAGTCTTGATCTTTTCACAGTAATCGGACATCGGGCATGCGTTCTTCTGAGGCTCCTGCATCGGTTTCTTCTGTAGCTTCGGTGTTGAGTTCTTCGGTAGCTCCGCTGCCGAGTTCTTCCGGGGCTCTGGTACCATCTTCTTCCGGGGCTCCGGTACCGGCTATACCGCTCCTGCCGGCAAGTGGCGGGGACGTTTTTGTCGCCATGGTCCCCCCTGCGAGGTCCTCTTTTTGTTTTGCGAAGAAGAAGATAGTAGGGTGAGTGGATTCTGGTTTCGTCTCTTTGCTTATGTTTTCCTTTTCTCTTGTTCTCATTGGCGAGTTCTTTTATCAAATTTTAGGCCTTCGTCTTCTCTTGTCCCTCCATCGACTTCTTCTCAGCCCTCTGTTGTGAGTACTGACCCTCAGGACTTGTAGCACACTGTTAGTGAAGTGGTTGTGGGGGTGACAAGGCTTTCTAGCGACGATGCCGCTGCTGACTTGGTTGCCCCTGAGGTGACCATGGCCATTGTGGTGGGTCCTTCTGAGGGATTGGCCTTGGCTTCCCGGAAGATTGCTCTGGTTGTGCCTTCTTCGCCTTGGCTGGCTTCTCCTTCTCCTTCTCTTGCCTCCGGTGGTACTCCTTTTGCTGATGATGTGGTGCAGCAGTTTGATGCCACTCATCGGCTATCGGAGTTAACTGTTGCCTGGGGAAGCTTATTGTCCCTTGCGACTTCTTTTGGAGAAAAGCTCTAGGTAAGTTTTTTCGCTGTTCCTTCTTTGGATGTTCGTTTTCTTCTGTCCTCATTCCTTGTTTTTCTTTGTCTCTTCTTGCTCAGTCCTTCTCTCATGATCATACCGGCTTCTTTTTCTCATCTAAAAACGAGAAAAAGTTGTCTTCTGAAGTGAGCGCCCTAAAAGCTGATCTTGACCTCCTCTGGGCCGAGATGGAGGCTGAGCATCAAACGCATCAAGAGGAGGAAAAATCTCTTCGTGCCCGGGTTGTTGAGACCGAGAAGTAGAGGGATGCTGCTTTTCAGGAGGCTCAAAAGAATTCGGAGGCCGTGAAGAACTTGGAGGCCATGAAGAAGGAGTGCAACGGTATTGCGGGTTCTTTTTGTTTCCTTCTGCATTCAAATTCTCCTTTCTGCTGACTTGTTGTTTGTTGTCTTGTCCAGCTCTCCGGGTTGAAAAGCAGAAGCTCTCGGAGGGCGTTGAAGAAATGAAGACTCTTGTTCATACAAGTCACAACAAGGCTGAGGAGGTAATTACTCATGCCGAAGAGGAACTCGCGCTTGCTAAGTTGATTAGGCATGGAGCTGATAGAGATCTTATGCAGGCCCAAAAAACTATTGAAGACTTGTGTGGCAAGTTGACGACGGCTACTGAAAACTGGAAAGCTTTATGGAAATCCTTTCGTTCAGTAGCTGACGTTCTCCGAACTCCAGCGGATGATGGGCAATCTTGGGCTCAGTTGATTCCTCAAATTCTGACTCGTTTCCAAGAGTTTGTGAAGAGGTGCGCTCAACTGTGTACCAAGAATGTCCTGGCCTAGGTCTGGGTTCTTGCTCTAGCGGCTCCTTTGTCCAAGATAGCAGAGGAGGCTGATAGTCAAGAATACATTGATGCCGTTGAGAGGATGGAGCCTGAAGTTGAAGACTTAGCTAGTAGGATAGTAGATAATCTTAATATTGTTCTCCCTTCTCCTAATGATGAGGCTTGACGTATTTGACCCTTATGCTCGTGCCTTGTAATATGACATTATGCTTCTTTTGAATGAAGATTTTTTTGTTGATGTCTTCTCTGCCTGGATGCCTTGTTTATTCCTTGGATGATTTGTCCAATTGGTTAGAGTTACTTGACTTGCCGAGTACTTTGTCTTGCTTTCGTCTTTGCCTTGTAAACAACTCTGCGCGTTATTTTGACAAACTTTCTTGATTTGTCGAGTGCTTTTCTGTCCCATGTAAACAACTCGTTATATATATAGATCTTTGTGTTGACAACCTTTCTTGATCTGTCGAGTGTTTATCTGGCCTTCTTCCGTGTCATATAAATGACTCGTTATATGTAGGTTTTTTTGTCGGCAACCTTTCCTGATCTGTCGAGTGCTTGTCTGGCCTTCTTCTGTGCCATGTAAACAACTCGTTATATGTAGGTCTTTGTGTTCTTGGGTATCTCCAGTGTAGCCCCCGAGCCTCTTGCTATTTGGAACAAGTAGTTGGAGGGTCTTGCTTTTGAAATTGCTCTGGTCTATGCCCAGGCTTAGTTTCAGTCGTTTTGCTTTTATTTCGGGTTCTAGCTTGTTAGCTACCTTCATCGGCGGGCTCAAGCGTCTTTTCAGCTATTTTGCTCTCGGCCGGGATGCTCAGGCGTATTTTCAGCCATTTTGCATTTTATTTCGGGTGTTAGCTTGTTAGCTACCCTCATCGGCAGGCTCAAGCTTCTTTTCAGCTATTTTGCTCTTGGCTGGGATGCTCAGGCGTATTTTCAGCCATTTTGCATTTTATTTCGGGTGTTAGCTTGTTAGCTACCCTCATCGGCGGGCTCAAGCGTCTTTTCAGCTATTTTGCTCTCGGCCGGGATGCTCAGGCGTATTTTCAGCCATTTTGTATTTTATTTCGGATGTTAGCTTGTTAGCTACCCTCATCAGCGGGCTCAAGCGTCTTTTCAGCTATTTTGCTCTCGGCCGGGATGCTCAGGCGTATTTTTAGCCATTTTGCATTTAAGAAATAACTCGGAGAGAGCCATGAGACATATGTTTGTTGAGAGATAATCATCTTTATTGATCATGAATATTGATGTGTTACAATGATACATAGCGGTATCTTTGTTGATCATGAATGTTGATCTCTTGTGTCTTGTATACATATTTTCCCTTGAGTTGTTTTTATGCGTAGAATCTTCGTAGCTGACTGATGTGCCATGTATTGTTGACTTCTTTTCCATCTTCAGTTATGAGCTTATATGTGCCTGGTCCGATGACTTTTGTGATGATAAAAGGACCTTCCCATGGACTGAGTAGTTTGTGGCGTCCGTCGGTTTTTTGTATTCTTCTTAGTACTAGGTCTTCGACTTGTAATGATCGAGACTAGGTATTCTTGTTGTAGTGGCGCCTTAGTCCTTGGAGGTATCTTGCTGATTGCAGGATAGCGTTTACTCTGACTTCTTCTGTGCTGTCGAGTTCTAATCTTCAGGTGTGTTCTGCTTCTCCTTTGTCGTATTGCTTTATCCTTGGTGACGTCTAGATCAAGTCTGCGGGTAGTATGACTTCTGATTCGTATACCAGGAAGAAAGGTGAGTATCCGGTGGCTCTGCTTATTTGAGTCCATAGCCCCCATACAACCTTGGGTAATTCTTCAATCCATTTTGATCCATAGTCTACTAGTTCTTCGTACAGTCTTGGTTTCAATCTGGCTAGTATGAGTCTATTAGCCCTTTCTACCTGTCCGTTGGCTTCTAGATGTGCGACTGATGCGTAATCTATGCTGAAGCCACAATCCTATGCCCAACTTTTGAATTCTGTAGCTATGAAGGGAGAACCCAAATCTGTGATGATTCGATTGGGCATGCCGAAGCGGTGCATAATGTCTTGGATGAACTCGACTGCTTTGGCTACGTTGTATTTTGCGAGTGGTTTGTATTCGATCCACTTGATGAACTTGTCAATTGCTACAAAGATATACTCAAAACCGCCCTTTGCTTTCTTGAGAGGTCCTACTTGATCCAGCCCCCAGTAGGAGAAAGGCTAAGCGGGTGTGATGCAGATGAGGTTGTGGGCTAGCACATGAGCCTGTCTTGCGAACATCTGACAACTTTTGCATCTTCTGACGAGTTCTTCTGCGTCTTTTAAAGCGGTTGGCTAGTAGAAACCAGTGCGAAATGCTTTGCCGACTAGTGTTTTTGCAGCGGCATGATTTCCACAGCAACCTAAGTGTATTTCGTCTAGGATTTGTTTGCCTTCTTCAAATGAGACGCATTTTAGGAGTACTCCTGATGATGCAGCTCTTCTGTATAGCTTGTCTCCTACTAGGACGTAATTCTTGCTTCTGCGAACGACTTGTGTGGCTTCCGGTTTTTCCGCTGGTAACTTATTCTCTTTGATGTAATTGGTAAAAATCTTTGTCCATGAAGTGTTGATCACCAGAATCTGGATGTCTTTGGCTGTGAGTTCTATGGTTGTCTCACCGGGTTGTTTGATAGAAGGAGCTGATAACTCCTCTATGAATACGCCGGGTGGGACCTTTGCCCTGTCGGATCCAAGCTTGGCAAGAACATCTGCTGCAATGTTGGAATCCCGCAGGACATGTAGAATTTCTAATCCTTGGAAATGTTTTTCGAGTTTTTGGATTTCAGCACAGTAAGCGCCCATGTTTTCTTTGATGCAATCCCAATCTTTATTGACTTGGTTGATGACTACTGCCGAATCGCCGTATACGAGTAGTCGCTTTATTCCGAGGGTAATAGCCACTCTTAGCCCGTGTATGAGAGCTTCATATTCTGCTTCATTGTTGGTAGCTTGCCATAATATCCGAAGGACATACTTTAGTTGTTTTTGGTCCAGAGAAAGTAGGAGGATGCATGCACCGGCTCTGCCTAGCTTGAGTGATCCATCAAAGTACATCATCCAATGATCAAGGATGGCGCTTGACATAGGTTGTTGAATTTCTGTCCATTCGGCAACAAAATCAGCAAGGGCTTGAGATTTAATTGCTTTCCGTGGGGTAAAATCGATGTTGAGAGCACCGAGTTCAACCGTCCACTTGGATATGCGTCCTGTTGCGTCTTTGTTGTGTAAGATGTCTCCTAGTGAGAAATCTATCACTATGGTAATCTTGTGGCTTTCAAAATAGTGACGAAGCTTGCGTGAAGTGATCAGTAGGGCGTAGAGTAGTTTTTGCATATGCGGGTACTGGATTTTTGATTCTGATAGTACTTTGCTGATGTAGTATACTAGGTGTTGTACTTTATACACGCGCCCTTCTTCTTCCCTTTCCACTGCTATCGCCGTGCTAACTATAGTAGTAGTTGCCGCAATGTATAGCATCATGTCTTCGTCTTTCTTTGGAGGTGTGAGGACTGGTGAGGAGGTGAGGTATGCCTTAAGTTTCTTGAAAGCTTCATTGGCTTCTTCTGTCCACTTGAACTTGTCTATCTTCTTTAGCAGTTTAAAGAAAGGCAACCCTTTTTCGCTGAGTCTTGATATGAAACGGTTGAGTGCCGCCATGCAGCCTGTTAGTTTTTGTATATCTTTGACGTTTCGAGGAGGGCCCATCTCTGTTATGGCTCGAATTTGCTTGGTGCTTGCTTCGATCCCGCGATGACTGACCAAGAATCCGAGTAGTTGTCCTGAAGGAACTCTGAATACACACTTGTTTGGGTTCAATTTCCACCTCCACCTTTTCAGATTCTCAAAGGTTTGTTTTAAGTCTTCAATCAGTGTATCCGGGTTCTTTATTTTTACAACCACGTCATCCACGTATGCTTCTACGTTTTCGCCGATCTGATCACCAAGGCATGTTTGGATGGCTCTTTGGTAAGTGGCTCCAGCATTCTTAAGTCCAAACGACATGGTCCCATAGCAGTAGGCGCCGAACGGAGTGATAAAAGATGTCTTGCTTTGGTCTTGTTCTTTTAATGTGATCTGGTGATATCCGGAATAGCAATCAAGAAAGGATAATAGGGCAGGTCCTACTATTGAATCAACTATCTGATCAAAGCATGGTAGCCCAAACGGATCCTTTGGGCAGTGTTTGTTGAGATCTGTGTAGTCAACACACATGCGCCACTCGTCCATGTTTTTTTTTCTGTACCAAAACTGGATTTGCTAGCCAATCTGGATAGAGAATTTCCCTGATGAATCCAGCTGCCATTAGTTTTGTAATTTCCTTTTTAATTGCTGCCTTCTTGTCGGGAGAGAATCGTCATAGTCGTTGCTTCACAGGCTTGGAGCCTTCATTGACATCAATTCCGTGCTCAGCCAACTCTCTTGGGATCCCTGGCATGTCGGTCGGCTTCTAAGCGAAGATACCCTTGTTGTCCCGAAGAAAATTGGTGAGCGTGAGTTCCTATTTTGCTGATAGGTGGGCACTGATGGTTGCCATTTTTGAGGGATCACCGGTGCCTAAGTCGATTTGCTTGACGTCGGCTTCTTTTGGTGGTGCTAGGATGCTTGGTCTTTTAGCTGGTATCTCTAGTTCTTCTTGGCTTATTTCTGCGGCGATAGTGGCTATTTCTTTTCTTCCATTGTTTGCCTGTGCCTTTGCTGCAATGTGGATTGCCTGTACGTCACAGTCAAATGCGCGCTTTAAATCACTCCGAAGAGAAAGAACACTGTTAGGCCCTGGCATCTTAAGCAATAGGTACGGATAATGCGGTATTGCCATAAATTTTGCTAGTGCTGGGCGCCCTAGGATCGTGTGATATGATGAATCGAAATCTGCGACTTCAAACTTGATGAACTCTGTGCGGTAGTTTGAGGGAGTCCAAAAGTAACCGGTAGAGTGATTTGTCCAAGTGGCATTGCTGCCTTGCCGGGTACTATGCCATAAAAAGCATCCCAACGAGTTGTAGTCCCATCTTCCTTAGAGTTTCTAAAAAAATGATGTTGAGTCCGGCTCCTCCGTCGATTAGTACTTTCGTAACAGTCATACCGGCAATGGTTGGGTCTAGAACTAATGGATAATGGCCTGCGTTTCCTACATTGGTCCATTGGTCTTCTCTTGAAAATTGGATTGGATACTCTGACCAGTTGAGATATCTTGGTGTAGCAGGTTCTGCTGCCATGATGGTTTGTAACGCTAGTTTTTCTTGATGTTTGCTTCTGGAGTCTAGAACCCCGGCAAAGATTACTGCCATTGTCCCTTTCGATTTTTGGAATCCCTTGTCTTCATGGTTGTCTCCTTCTTTTTTCTGATTGTCTTCTTTATTGTTTCCCTTGCTATCTTTTCTAGTGTATCTTTCATTGAAGGTGTAGCAATTTCTGATGGTGTGTTTTCCATTGGGGTGCAAGGGGCAACGTATGTTCTCAATGTCATCATATCTTCTGGGCTTGGTAAATTTCTTTGATTTGTCAGCCATTGCTACTGTGTTGTTTGGACCTCGCTTTCTCTCCTGATGTCTGTTGTTTCGAGGATTTTGCTTGTCCGAGTTGTCTCTGTTGTTTCTATCCGGGAATCTTTCTCTTGTTTTTTCCTCTGCAGTAATCATCTTTTCTACTGTTCTTCTGAATTCTTCATTGTTTCTTGGGTTTTCTTTGCAGAAGTCTTGAAATTGCCACCTAGCCACGATTCTGTGAGAGAAAGCTTCGATTACTTCTCGTTGTGTGATGTCATGTACTTGAGCTCGTAGTTCACCAAATCATCGATAGTAATTTCTGAGACTTTCACCTCCTTTATGCTTAAGTCCTTTTAATTCTGCGTGGGTGATTGGATGTGTAATAATTCCCGCAAAATTTTCACAGAAAGCTCTTTGCAAGTCTTCCTAATTTCTGATTGATCCTGAATTCAATTTGTCAAACCATTGAAGTGGCATGGTTTCTAGGGCCATGGGAAAGAACAAGGTTTTGATGTCATCGTCTCCCCCGGCTAATTCAATCGATTGTGAGTAAATCCTGAGCCATTGCTTTGGTTCGGTCTTGCCATCATACTTGGAGTGGTTGGACGGTTTGAACTTGTGAGGTAGTCGTATTGAAGCAAGTCTGTTTGCAAAACAGGGGAATCTATCGTGCGTTCTGGCTTCTGTATATTCTAATTCTGCACCCCCTTCTTGCCAACTGTCGTCTTGGTGAGAGTAGTTCTATGTGGCTATCCGAGCAGGTGCTCTGCTTCTGGCCTTTCTTGGTTGCTCGACTCGGTTGTTTTGACTGTGATTTCTTTGGCTCTCTCTGTTGTGACTTCCACTTGGTCCAAGTCTTTTGAAAGCGGACTTCCTTTGATTTTGATCTTCTTGTTCATGAGATGTTGCCTTTCCGTCGTTTGTTCTAAAGACTGTTGATCAGAGAAAATCTCGGAGCTATTCTTGTTTCTCATTGGGATGTGAGGTCACCCTAAGTTCTTCTAGTGCTTCTCGGATTTTATCGTAGGGTGTATTCGCTGCTCGTCCTTCTTCGACCTCTCATTCTGATTTTCTTCTATTGTACTCGGCTAGGTCTAATTCATATTTGATCCAAGTGTCTTTTCGCTGTTTCGCACGGCGTTGACGTCCTTGTTTCAATTTGTTCTTTCTTTCTCTCGCTTGCCTTTGACTCTCAGTCTCACCATCGTGCCCCTGGATAAATGGTGATATGTTGGACTCGGATTCATCTAAAGACCTTACGTCGGGTGCTTCTGGGGGGGGGTCAATGGTGATCGAGGACGGCGAATCATGAATACTTCTCTAGCGTGAGTTGTTCTGTCATCGTCGTTGATTTCCGTACTGCCAGAGTTGTTGATAACTTCAGTAGAGGTTTCGAAGTCATATATGGAATCTCCTTCTTGGTAGGGTAGAATTGCTGTTGTCGTATCATCGACTAGTTGAGTGCCGTCATCCTCAGGGATGGTACCTGGCTAGTGAATGAGGCAGTCTTGAGATGTTATGGTTAAAACGAGACCTTCCTGGGCTCCCTTTAGCGGCATTCTAAGCATGGGATAAGTGGATCCTTCGTGCCATGTCTGATAAGATGTTGCCACGTTGTGGAGTCCGAATGGAAAAGGACCCGACTTCTTTGAAGTACTCTGGGTGTACTCCAAGTAGTATTCTTGATAGGTTGACGTCATGTTCCGGAGCTTTGTCAAAAAAGAACTCAGTTTTTCGAAAGAACTCGGACAAGACTTCGTCTCGGAAGCGGAACTTGAGTTTGAGTCGGATGCGTGAAGTCGTGGAATCTGAGTCGGGTTGGACATTATGAGCTATGCGAATCTTCCGGTTAGCTGATCTGTCGTTGTCGCCAAAAAGGAAAAGTCCTGATGATGATCTGAATCTTTGAGGAGACGGCCTTGGAGCTTGCCATCATTGCCTGCCTCGCAGATCCACGAACCGAAGATGAAGGTCGACCCCTTCGAGAAGATCATGTTGTCGAGGTCCATCGAGCTCTCGGATGCAAAGTCGCCGAAAGCCCCTACCTGGCGCGCCAGCTATCGATGTTTGACCACCGATAGCCTGCCACGGGGGTACTCGGGGCAGTATGTTCGGGCTTCAGCGTATGCAGAACTCGATGGTTAACGCAAGAGACAGTCGATTTATCCTGGTTCGGGCCCTCGATCTTTGATCGAGTAATAGCTCTACGTCCAGTCGGCGTTAGCCTTTGCATTGGATTGATAGTAAAGTGATGTGTTGTACAATTGTTCTCTTGAACTCCCGATCCAAGGAGCCCTGTCCTCCTTTATATAGTCGGGAGGCCAGAGTCCTAGTCAGTTTACAATGAGAGTTCCTAGTAGGATTATAAAGTAATACTGCTACTAAGATTACAGGAGAAGAATCCTAATTAGACTAGGTCTTCTCTCTTCCTTGCGGGATATCCCGTGGGTCCCGCACCGATAGATTCACACAATTTCAAGCTAGACACCATGAGATAGAGCATGATTTCAAAAAAAAACTAAAACTAGTTTCATAATTTCCCAGGGTAAAACAATTCTTTTAAGATTAAACCAGATTTTAGGATTTTAAATTGTATTGTTTTCTCATGTAAAAATATTTAGATAGATTTTTGAATTTTTAATGATTTTATGGAAATTTCTAAAACATTTTAGTCTAGTTTATCTCCGTGAACTTACAACTTAGTCCGATTTTTTACCCCCTCAGACGTTGCATCACATTAGCAAAACCACCATCAAAACTACCTAAGGTATAAAAACAAACAATTTTAAAAGTTGAGAGGTAAAAAAACTAGTGATCAGCTTGAATGTTGGCAAAATCAATTAAATTATTATCTCCATGACCTACGTGGGGGTGGTTTTGAAGATGGTTTTGCCCTTTTTTGAGGTTAATAATAAATTCTGGTAAATGTTTGATAAGGTTTTAAAAAATTTCAATCCGATTGCTCAATAAAAAAAAGGGAATTGCTATTCTTTAGGCGCCTGAAATACGGCTTTCATTTAGGCGACGATTTTCCAACATTAGATCAACATCCGACAGATCTCAGGCATTCACTGTTCATCTTCCTCCTCCAGCACTCGCCCCCGCTGTCGGCCCCCGCCACGGGCGTGTTAGGGCTCGGCCGGAACCCTAGATCCAGGAGGAGGAGGAGGGCTTACCTTATCGGGGCCGACGCGCCACTGAATCCACGCCGCCGCTGCGCTGGGGCTGCCGCACCAGGGATGTCCGTGCCAGGGGAAAGAGAGAGGGAGAGGAGCCGCAGCCGCCGAAGGGAGAGAAGGAGGAGCCGTGGCGGTTGGGCGCGGTGGGCGCGGCGCGGGGAGAGAGAGCAAGTGACGCGGGGAGAGAGAGGGATCACGCACATGGGGAAGGGCGTCCTGTAGCCACGGGTGTTTTCAGTCACCTGGCTTATAGGAAATGTGATAAAAAAATATCATTACAGTGAAAACAAGAAATAAAAGGAAAAATACGAGATTGAAGGAACATTCCAAATGCAGTAACGATTACATAGGAAGTATATGGAATAGCCGAAAGACGAATCATTAAAATGTAGGGCACGTTTGGATTCCTCCGATGCTCGCCTTGCCTAACTAGCTGAGTAAAGTTTATGGCATTTGGTTTCTTTACCATATGCATGCACCTGCCTCTTTATCTGTGCTTTTAAGGTTTCTCCATGCACCTGACTTGATTAGAATAAAAACTATCTCAGTTTTTTTTTGTTTTAGATAATAGATAAAATCTGGCTTCATCCCTTGCAAGCAAGAGAATCAGATTAATTATTACAAACATTTGACATAACAGAAACTAGATCCAACTTAAAACTCTACTAACATTAAAAGACCATCAAAAGGAAGTAAATAATTGCAAAGTCACAGCTTCTAGTGCTGGACACACATGGATGTGATGCACTACTTGTTTTTTTTCACACCATTGTGTGTTGCTCTTATAAATAAATCACTCAGAAAAGAAACTACATTTGCAGTGGAAAAAATAAAATAAAATAAAATGGAGATGCACAAATTTTTCCGAAGACAGCCTACAGAGATTGGAGGGTTACGAAATGGGTAGGTAGTCGCTCGGTCATCAATGGAGAGAGATTAGAGAATATAAAACGGGGAAGAGCTCGCTATGTCTTTAACGGAGAGAGATTAGTCAGTACAGAGAGATTGAAACATGCACTACTGGAAACTCAAATATTTATGTGGGTGACGAATTTTTCTGTGCGTTTTTTTGGTACGCACAGAAAAATTACGATTATTCTGTTGGTTCTAAAATATTCCGACAGAAAAATACAAAAACCCGCAGAATAATTGTATGATTTTTCTGTACGTGACAATAGACACACGGAAAAATAAGAACTCACAGAAAAATGCAATTTATTCTGTCGGTTTTTTAAAAATGCACAGAAAAAATATATGCACGCACAGAAAAATGCTATTAATAAAATAAATAAAAAAAACAAAGAAGTGTTAATCCTAACCCGCCAGCCGCTGCCCCCAAACACCCGCCAGCGCCCCTTCTTCCCCTCTCCTCCCGGCCCCAGCGCCCCCGCCCCCTCTCCTCCCGGCCCCCAGCGCCCCTCGCCCCACCGGAGCGCCCCCTCTCCTCCCGACCCCCAGTGCCCCTTCCCCCGCCGGCGCCGCCTCTTATCCTCTCTTCCCGGCCCTAGCTCCCCCTCTCCTCCCGGACCCCAGCGCCCCTCCCCTCGCCGGCGCCGCCTCCCTCTCCTCCTCTCCCGGTCGCTCCTCCTTTCCCTGGCGGCCCCCTCGCCGGATCCGTCGCCCCTCCTTTCCCCGGTAAACCCTCCTTCCCCGGCGGCCCCTCCTTTCCCCGGCGGCCCTCCTTCCCTAGCGGCCCCCTCTCCGGATCCGCCGCCCCTCGCCGGATCCGACGCCCTCTCCCTGGATCCGGCGCCCCCTCCTTTCCCGGCGGCGTGGCGGCGCGGATCCGGCGCCCCCTCCTTTCCCCGGTGGCCCCTCCTACCCCAGCGGCCCCCTCCTTCCCCGGCATCCCCCCCTCGCCACATCCGCCGCCCCCTCACTAGATCTGGCGCCACCTCCTTTCCCGGTGGCGTGGCGGCGTGGACGCGCCATGGACGGCAGCGGGAGGCCCTTGGCGCGGTGGCCCGACACAATGACCCCAGGCGCGGCAGCGCTGACACAGACGGGCCCTGGTGCGGCAACCCCGGTGTGGTGGCGGCGCGGATCCAGTGGCGCGGTGACCCCGACGAGGTAGGCCCTCCTCCTCCTGGATCTAGGGTTCCGGCGAGCTATAGCCAATCATATAGATCTAGAACATTATTAAGAGTAGGTTTCATGATCTGAGTACATTTTATAAAATCCTTGGAGGTTGGCAAAGACAACAATAATTTTCTTGACTGATATCTGCTCAAAACTGTGAACTAAACAAGCATTATCCTTGCCACTGAATTGCATTGAAAGTATGCATTATTGATAGGACTGTAAACTGTAAAATCAGTAGTAAGAACCGACTGCTTGCACTTGATAAATATGAGCTTATTTTATTGCCATATAACAATCTGATTTGAATATGTATGATTCACTGGCAAGGTGGTTAGCAATGTCAAATGGCCTGTTTAGAAACTTATTTTATGCACTTGCAAGAGTATGTTAGATTGACAATACTACTATGCTTATGTGTCTACATGCCTATCCTGCTGAAATCCCATATTTCTTAGCAATAATCTGGATGTTTTTTTGTGAAATCGCTAATTGGCGTAGCACCTCAAAGTGTGATTCTCTCAACATTTGACTTCAATAGGATGCTCTCTGATTTATATCATAGCTGTCTTTAGTGTTTTTCTTAGTGTATGGTAGATGTGCTGATACAAGCATTGCTGATATAAACCATGCAGTCTAGTGTTCATGCTGCTGTACTTAGGTTTGCAGTTTGACATCTGGCAGTTAGCTGCCAAGTTACTACCACTTTCGCTTTCTTTTGATTGTTTTCATCCAGCCTTTTAACATTCTTAAAACTGTTTGGCGCTGTGTGAAATGGTTTAGTATTTGTGTGCATGCTCCATTTGGTTTACTTTCATTTGCAATGTGTTCTGATGTCCTTATCTGTAATGCCATGTCTTCATTTAATAGAGAATGATATAGTGCACTGACCATTTGTCCAAAATCTGAACACTTTTAGGCATGGGAATGAGTTTGCACTTACTGTCGGATTATTTCTCACTACACACCCATCTGAGGTACTTCTTCCTATTGGTCTGAAGCATGTGTATTGACCGTAGAGAGGTTATTTGTACCGAGTATTCTTTATAGGATTAAAATGCATTCTATTCTTTGAGTTATTGACAGTTCATCACCTGTATGCTAAGGAAAATTGTCCTTTTCTTGACCTATGTCCCTGTTCAAATTTTCCTTTTGATAGGGTCAAGAGGGAGTGCAAATTTTCCTTCTATAGGATGAATACAAAAATAACAACAACAATAAATGTTAATATAGAAACTGATATATAAAAATGCACTTGGAAGTGTGATGAAATAATAGAAGCTAGAAGGGAAAAAATAATCAAAGTTAAAAGTAACAAAATCCATTCCATGCTGAAGATTCAAGTGGATAAATGTTTTTTTTGCCAGAAAAAGGTTTCAACCGAAGAACTTACAGGAGCTCGTTCCAAACTCCAACAGGGTACTCGATTGCATCCTCTTCGACTATTTCTTGTCAAAGAATAGTCGACTATAGTACATCAGTTTCTGAAACCTGCGTTTATCCTGTGCAGACTGATAAGGCATCCATGCTTGAAGAGATCATCGAATACGTCAATTTTCTCCAGCTGCAAGTGAAGGTTCGCTCACCACCACCACCATTCCTCTGTTCCATGCTGTCTGGCTTACCATCCTTACGTCTGCTGATCTGTATTGCCTGTCTTTGATTGAAGGTTCTCAGCATGAGCAGGCTGGGCACGACGGAAGCCGTCGTCATGCTCCAGATGGAGTCCCAGACCAAGGTAAATCACATCACGCGAGCCTGAATGAATTCAGAATACATTGTGCGTGCTTCTTGTGACTGGGCTGCTGCTGGCAATGCAGAGCTCCGGTGGCCTTCTCCTGTCCCCAAGGTCAGGCTCAGGCTCAGGCAGGCAGCGGGCAGGCGGAGGCAGCCTGTCGTCGTCTATTTTTACATAAGTATTGACTCCATTCATGATGAACTACTGATTTGTGTATTATTTGAATGAAACCTTGTTGGTCATGCGCAGAGAGTACTGTATAGAAAATATATATTTTAATATGTTGTTGTTACTGTTTTAAAATAATTTTTTTGTGTGTTTAACTCTTTTTTCCTGTGAGGCTGGCTACACAGAAATATTTTTTTTAATTTGGGTGAAATGAATTTTTTTATGAGTTCACTTAGACCGACAGAAAAAAAACATGTGTTTTTCTGTGTGTTTATTTCTTTTTTCTGTGTGGATTAACATACAGAAAAATTAGTTTTAATCTGGGTGAACACAATTTTTCTGTGCATGTGAGACCCACAGAAAAATTATTTCTGATGGTTAACTCACAGAAAAATTCGATTTTTCTGTCATTCTATTTCTGTATGTTCTGACGGTACACCGTCAGAAAAATATTTTTCTGTAGGTATTCAAATTTTTCCATAGGTTTTTGTACACACAGAAATATTTGAGTTTCTAGCAGTGACAATCCAAGTAACCCCGCTTGGGCTGTCACATACCCACATCTACGTCTAGGATGTCACATGATCACATCCACTATTCCAGCTTGCGGCGGGCGTTATGGAAAAATCAGGTTGCTGGAAGATGGCGCTGTGGTCTGCTTTCTCGTCGGACGGCATCCTTTGGTGCGGGGGCGGGTCCACCGGACGTGACATCGTCGACAAAACCACACCCGCGGGATGTCCCATGCATGGTCTTTTTTTTTCTTTTTTTGAAAGGGCCGCAAAAGATTTGCCGTGGATTTTATTAGACGATATAAAGAGAAAAAAATTAAATACAACTCCCTATTTACACCCAACGTCCCCTGCTAATCAAAACGGAAACTAGCAAAACGACAGAAAAGACAGCTGCACGAAAGAAAACAGGTAAAAAGACTGAGACTAGGGACAATCCGAAAACAAAAACCCTAGCCCAACTGGAAAAGAAGTCTACTGCTAGTTCGTCGTATTATGAATTGTAGCCGTCGCCAAAGAAAACGGACTTATATCATCTTTGCACAAACTTGCGACTTGTCTTGGGCTGAAACTTTTTTGTTGGAAAGTTCGCCTATTCCTCTCTTTCCAGATATTCCACAAAAAATAGATTATGATCCCGTCGAAGCACCGTCTTTGCTTTTTGTCAACTTTTCTCTTACATCTTCGCTAGTAATTATGAAGCGACCCAGTTGTGTATGGAGCTGAGGTCAGTTAAACTGAACCATATCTTGATCACCTCCCACACTTTCTTAGTGAAAGGGCAATCTTTACACAGGTGCGTTGGTGTCTCTGGATCATTTGTACATAGTTTACATATGGGGTCATCTGTCCATCCTCGTTTCATCAAATTGTTTGCGGTCAGAATTTTTTTGTGCATTAGTGTCCATGCGAAGAATCTGCATTTTGGTTCCGTCTTGGCCTTCCAAATTGGCATAATTGTGAGCTTGGAAAAGGTCCCCTGGAACTGAATTTCATAAGCGCTTTCTATTGTGTACTCTCCACTTTCTGTCCAATGCCATCTTATATCGTCTTCCATATTGTTGATCAACTGCGTATCCTTGATGGCCTCCCAAAGGTCGGCAAATTCAGAGACCTCTGCATGTGAATTCGGAGGATATATGTGATCAATCCATCTGTTATTTTTTAGAACCTTTTGCACTGAAATCTTCTTCATGTGCGTCTTCTGAAACAAGCTAGGCACGATTGTTTTTGCCGAAGCGTCGTTAATCCATGACGAAATCCAGAACAAAGTTGTTTTCCATACACACCCGTCAAACACCAGGTTACGTTCTCTTCTAGCATCGTGATTTCAGCAGACACAGAATGGTCCGTTGTCTGCAAAGGTGACATATTGAAGAATTGGTCAGACATTGCCATTAGGATACCTCCCGCTGCCCCTATCGATGGAAGAAAACCACAATTTCGAGCCAAAACTGGACCCACGATTTCTACAAGGAGACTCTGAGTCTAGCTTTCTATCTTGGTTTCCTGAAGTCATACAATAGTCACATTGGATGTGCTAATGAGATTGCGCACACTTGCCCGCTTCACCCCATCATTTAGGCTCCAACACAAGACAGAGCATTTTTTCTACGACATTAACCACCATTAGCAACTAGAGCATAGACCAAGTTCTTGACATACATGGACCGAAGGCAGTGAGGCCAGCAGGTCCCTAATATTTGAAATAGAACCGAACGGGGTTTGCCGAAGGCAACTGAGCCAGCAGGCCATAGTCTCCCCCGTCGGTCAATAAACTAAAAGATCCTTGAGATGATCGACACATCCGCAGTGCTAGTCTGTTCCGACGATCTGCATAACATGAGCATACAAACCCCTTGATAGCCACGCAGGGCCCAAACTAAAGCGACATGAGAGTCCTAGGCCACCGATGCCCAGGATGAGATGACCGCACCCGCTCCTCCCATTATAAAAGGAAGATCACGCATCTAGCAACACACATCCACCCACCACACCTGACACTCCTCATCAGTCCCAGGCTCCAAGCCGCTCCATCCCGAGCGAGACACTACTACAAAAACGATTTTTAACAATGGGGATTTTTTTTGTAGGGGCGGCTCCACTACCGACCACCCCTATAGTGGATGAGCTCGGGTCCTATGATTCCAGCCGCCCCTATAAATCTAACAGTAGGGGCGGCTGGTGATACGAGTCGCCCCTATAAATGAGTAGATTTGTAGGGTCAGCTCACTCACCAGCCGTCTCCACTGTTTGATTTGTAGGAGCGGCTCAATCACCAGCCGCACCTACAAATGTCTGCTGTATAAATGGCTGAAGCCCCCTTCTTGATCCTCGGGTCACTCACTCCAACCCGTGAAAAACGGTAGGGAGGCCTTGGTCACCTCTCAAAAATTGCTCTACTAAGGAGGAATGTATTGATCTCAAATCCTTTGGTGGAGAGGTTGTAGAAGGTAAGAAAATGCTATTCTACACTTTTTTAAAGTTTTAATGGTTGGTTAGTGAGTAATTAAAGTTTTACTTTTCTCTCTCTTCTATGCTGCTTGAGCTACTTATGAAGCAAATTATATTCAAGTTTTGAATGTACTAGCACAAATTAGATAGGGGAACAAGATTATACCCTTATTTGATCCATGTTTCTTGATTTTAGTGAATAATTAGTTAGTTTTATGAATGTTTCATGTGCATGTAGATCTAGATCTAGGGTTTGGTTTTTTTATTAATTTCGTTTTTATAAATTTATGTTCGATGAAATTGGACTAGGGTTTGAATGAAAGATATTGGGTAAAATATAATTGTTGTTAATTATTGTCTTTGAAATTGTTTATTGTAATTAATAAATATGTATTTTAATTATTTATGGATAAATAGGTCATTAATTAATTTTCCTCTACCATGGTGTGTTTGTATGCTTCATGTAATTATATTTGATTTATATTCATATATATCTGAAGTATATACAATTATTCTCAAATAATTATTAATTTGATTTATTTTTATATATATTTGAATAAGTAGTCCTTTAATGTTTGTTTTGTTGTTGTTATAAAAGATGGAGTACATGAACTCTTGGATGTATGGTTCGTTAAGGTTCAAGACAGGTTTCCGTGAAGATGTGGATAAATTTATTAAAGCTGCATTCTTCCCTGCCTCCTAGCGAGCTTGTGCCTCATAAGTCACAACCTTCTCCAGCTCGTACCGAGCAAGTGCATGATGAGATGCCATAGTCTTCTCAACAAAAGCAGCCGATACATGAACAACGAGTGCATCTTAAAGAAGGTGGTGCACAAGAAGATAAGGACACGCCTAAATGGGAACTTCGAAAGAAGCATCCAATCACCATAAGGTCAATTTATGTTCCGATGAAAGATGTCTCGTCGGTGCACAAGTGGTATGTCCATGACCAGTTCAAGTCTGAGAACCGAGTTAAAAAAAATCCCATCACGGGCTTCTGAGGAGGCCGTCACTGGCAAACTCCACCAAACAGCAAAGCAATACCCAAATGTCGATGCCATCAAATGATCAAAGGATTACCCGAAAATATATGAAAGAGGCAAGCCCTTCCTATCAAACCGGGACATCCAGCAGCTACCACTTGGAATGAGAAGGTTCCATGATTGGTCCTTGCGTGTTCTCCGAACGAACATAGACCTTGTACAAGCATGCTTCCCCACGGACATATTTGGAAGCACAGCTAGAATAATTATCTTTGACTTTAATAACATGCAGACATGCTTTCACCTCAGAACAATGAAAATGAATCTAATTCGCGCATAGTGTCTCTGTGTCCTTGTCATATGAATGGAAAGGCCGACGTACCAGCCTGCCCGGCCACCGCCCACCGGTACCATCTCCATCTCCTCGACGCCGCGCGCGCGCTCATGCTGCTAGGAGCAGTCGCTGCTGTCTCGAGACCGTGGGCAACCCTGACGCTGATGACACCGCGCGGGTCTTGCTCGGCTTCGTACCTGGCTGCTCGACGTCTGCCTCCTTTCTTAGTTGGTGCCAGTGGCAGGCCGGTTCCGCAAGCTGATGCGTGGGCCGGCGCTGCATCGCCAACGCCAGAGCTTAGCAGCCGGGGGACGGGAACGTGCCCCACGTTCCCGTTCCGGGAACTTCGTTCCCATTCGCGGAACGGGGACATGGCGGGACGCCGTCCCGACGGAAGATGGAACGCGACTCGCAACCACGAGCAATCAAAGGAACGTCGAGTCCCAAACGAGGCTGGAACATGACCATCAGCCACGGCGAGTCGGGGACATCAGGTACGAAGCAGGCGCGGGGAAGAAAACACACCTCAGTCAGGTTGCGTCGCTCACGGTCTCGGGCTGCTCGGAGCCCCAGACACCGGCTGCCCGGAGCCCCGGACGCCGAGCCGGCGAACGGCGAACCGCGCTGTCCCGCCCGCTCCGCAGCGCCGCATCGATTCGATGTCGTCCCGCCAGAGTGGGTGGCCGGCCGCCGGCGGCTGTGCGCGTGCGCGTGTGCGCTGCGCCGTGCTCGTGTGTGGGCGGCCGGTGGCGGCGGCCGGCAAAAAAGAAATCTCACCCTGGACAGTCCAGTACACTATAGTATAGCTCAGCTCCTTTCTATTTCTTCCTCCTGCCGACAATTCATGATGCATCATGTGGCGCCAGAGACGACGACGGATGGAGCTGCTGGGCTAGATAGGTCGGAATCCGTCACCAGACTAAAGTTCCTGCAGGCGCGCATGCGGTTCAGAAACTACGTACCGGCGGGGCCTCTGCGATCTGCTGTGTTGTTCGATTGATTAATTCTCCCTACCAAAAAGATCATTCCCGTCACTAGGGCCACACCCACACCGGGGCATCTACGATCGAGACGTACGTGCGTGCTCCATATATCGATGGATCGATCTCTCAACTGCCACTGCTACCAATTCTGATCGATCGAGCACCGTAAAAAATTCTACTAGTAAGTACACGTACGCGCAACGATCCTAAAAGGCTAATCCCCGTCTCATTGCGCACCGTCGCCATCTGACGAAGGTTTATTATATATATATAATAAATATGTGAGGTTAGCAGCACAATAAGCTGTTATTCTCGTCGACGTCGTCGTGGTCGTGGTCGTGGTCGCTGTCTCGCATCTAGCTGTCTCCAATGCAATACAATCCAATTCCAATGCCAGGCCGGGGTTGCACTGCACTGCACAATGCACATAATGCTGGTGGGTGAAGGTAGTTGGAGTTGGCTGGAAACTCCCTTGTGCATGCGGATCGTGGGACGGATCGAATTAGAACTGTTTTGTATGGTTATAACTGAATTGTAATTGCAGAAGAAAATATTGATGGTTGCAAGGTTACCTTCAAGATGCAAAGGATGTACGACCGAATTTCAGCATGGTGGAATGGCATTTCCCATAAAAGAATATGTACGCCATCTCCTCATACTTAAACTCACATAACTGATAGGATTATGTTTATTTTTGTCCCTTCAACTCTTGCCTTTGTCCGATTTTAACCGTCAATTACAAAATCGTCTAACTTTGGCACCTCAAATATCAAAACCGTTTAATTTTGACCCTAGAGCCATATGAAAACCACTCAAAACTGTTTCAGGGGTCAAAATGGAATGGTTTTGATAGTTGAGGTGCCAAAGTTAGACAAAGGAAACAGTTGAGGGATCAAAATGGACTTAATCAAGTACTTTAGTCTTTTTAGATACCTATGAAAAAATTTATAGATTTAAATTTGTTCATTAATAAATATTTATATGTATCAAAATATTTACCTACACTTTATCATAAGCGGTTTAAACTTTGGTACCATTTTTTTTTCTAGAAATATAATCTATCTCATCAAGACCTAAAACTTTAATTTGGGTTATTTCACCATCCAAGTTTGTTTGAACAATTCAAAAAAATTTGAATTTTAAAATATAGAAACTTCGGACAGAATTTTAGGACCGCAAGTGATTTAAAATGAAACAGTCATCAACTACAAAGTATCGAGATTGTTAGTTTCTTCATCCGAGTTTGTTCGAAAAATTAAAAAAAAATGAATTTAAAATATGAGAACTTTTCAAACATATAGATTAATATTCTCTGTCGGTTGTTGCACGCATGTTAGAATTGAATTATACAAGCAAATAAATGTTTCAATATGGCTTCATGATATAATAGTGCATTACTACAAACAATTGTCTTCTTAGGATAGTTGGTTCCAAGGTGGAGAAAAGGACATTTCATATTTATTAGTTCCAATGCGGTGTCAAATGACGTGGTATCACCAAAAGCGCATACATAATTCATAGCTTAAACATGTAGATCAAATTATTAGCTAGCTTCCACATCCTCCTCCTTGTATGTTTGTATGGCATTCAGAAGCATTTCTAATTGCGTATTCTTCAAGTATTCCAATGGTATTTTTGAGAATCATTATATGGCAAATACTCCTTGCGGTCACAGACCAAATAAACTTGGCCAGGCTTTATTCTAGGTTTTCGAATTTGGCCATGTGACTCCTGCCAAATGCTAATGGTACGCCTGCGAAGTTGCCCAGTTCATGCTCTGCCCATCACTTTTCAACACCTGCGATTCACTTTGGGTGTGTGTAGTTCACTTTGGCCGCGTAGTGTGCGTGGACATTTGGGTTCTCCGGATTGTTTTTAGAATCCACTAAGGGCGTCTCAACAGTACTATGAGAACGACAGCGGACGTGGTGATGTCAGATGTTACCTACTAGCGATTTAGGGGTCTGTTAGGGACGCTCTGAGTGCGCGAACATTTGTGCTTTGCGGATCACTTTGGAAGCCTATAAAGCGCGTGCACATTTGCGATCATTTTTGTGTCGCTGTTAGAGTAAACTGTGCACCTTTTTGCGGGTCACTTCGGGTGCGCCAATAACCAAAACGACAGGCCGGGGCGTCCACGGCAGCAGGCAGCTCCAGGCGCAGGCGTGTCCACGCCTCCGCGCGCGGACAACTAGCCTCCAGGCTCCAGTATGAAATAGTGAGGGGTAGGATTTATATTTGTTTCAACCCTAGTTTTTTCACAACATATGGCTCATATAACTTCTTTTCAAAGTTATATAGTTCATAGCTCAACCAAACATACTCATAGCTTGGACTCGTACGATTCACTTTGGGTTAGGATCGTCACTTTGCATTGGGTGGGTTATGCGGATCGTCACTTTGGGTGTGGACAATTGGGTTCCTGGGTTATGCGGATCGTCACTGTGGGAGCCTACAAATAAAAAATGTGTGGACAATTGGGTTCTTGGGTTATGCGGATCGTCACCGTGGGAGCCTACAAATAAAAAATGTGTGGACAATTGGGTTCTTGGGTTATGCGGATCGTCACTGTGGGAGCCTACAAATAAAAAGTGTGTGGACAATTTGCGGATCACTTCGGCAGCAAGCAGCTCCAGGCGCGCAGGCGTGTCCACGCCTCCGTGAGCGGGTCCCTGCTCCATGGTCGGACAACCAGCCTCCAGGCTCCAGTATAAAATGGTAGCAAGCCTTGTTCTGTTTTACCACACCTTCCAGCACACATCAAACCAGCCAGCCGCCCGGTTGGCCAAGCGAGGTTGGCGAGTAGTCTGCGTGAGAGGCGGCCCTGCAGGAATGGACGACCAGGGAGAGCTGCCTAATCACCCGGTGCAGCACATCGGCGACGCCGAGGTCGACGTCCATGCAGGTCACCGCGGCCACCACCTCCTCGACGCGGCGCGTTCACTCATGCTGCTAGGAGCAGTCGCCGCCGTCTCAGCCATGGGCGACCCCGACGCTGACGCTGCGCGTGTGTTCCTTGTCCTCGGTTTCGTCGCCTGGCTGCTTGGAGTGTGCCTCCTTTCTTTGGTGCCGGTGGCAGGTCGGTTCCCACAGGCTGATGCGTTGGCCGGCGCTGTCATAGCCATCGTCAGCGCTGTTCTCGGGAATCTGTTCACCCCATGGAACTAGCTCCCATCCGTCTCGCGCGCATGCGCATGGAATTGGGTAGCGAGCAGCCGGGGATATTTATCTTTGCTTCCTACTTCCAAAGTACCATGCATGGCTCTCCCACCCTATGTAACTATGTTCCGAAGCATGTATTGATGTACTCTCTCTATTCCTAAATGTTTGTCGCCATGATTTGCGTGTCGATAACTTTAACTCGATTTATAAAAAATGCGTGCAACATTTCTATCTTCAAATAAATTTATTAAAAAACTAGATTCCAATATCTATCTAATGATACTAATTATGTATCATAAATATTAATATTTTTAATATATATCTAGTCAAAGTTGTTTCTCGATAAACGAAAACGACAGGCATTTAGAGACGGAGGGAGTATATGTATTATTATCTTCGCCATGGAAGAAGCGCTATTTGTTTAAACTTGTCGTTATATAAAAACCATGCAGGATGAGAGGCCACTGGAAAGCCCTTCGATGCTTGTCAGTACTGCTAACCCATCACCCAGCCCCTAGACAGCAGCATTCCTTCTCACAGAAGGAAACATACGAGATTGAAGGAATATTCCAAACGCAGTAACGATTACATATAGGAAGTATACGGAATAGCCGAAAGACGAATCATTAAAATGCGTAGGGCACGTTTGGATTCCTCCGATGCTCGCCTTGCCTAGCTAGCTGAGTAAAGTTTATGGCATTTGGTTTCTTTACCACATGCATGCTCCTGCCTCTTTATCTGTGCTTTCAAGGTTTCTCCATGCACCTGACTTGATTAGAATAAAAACTATCACAGTTTTTGTTTTGTTTTAGATAATAGATAAAATCTGGCTTCATCCCTTGCAAGCAAGAGAATCTGATTAATTATTACAAACATTTGACATAACAGAAACTAGATCCAACTTAAAACTCTACTAACATTAAAAGACCATCCAAAGGAAGTAAATAATTGCAAAGTCACTGCTTCTAGTGCTGGACACACATGGATGTGATGCACTACTTGTTTTTTTCACACCATTGTGCGTTGCTCTTATAAATAAATCACTCAGAAAAGAAACTACATTTGCAGTGGAAAAAAGAAAATAAAATAAAATGGAGATGCACAAATTTTTCAGAAGACAGCCTACAGAGATTGGAGGGTTACGAAATGGGGAAGTAGTCGCTCGGTCATCAATGGAGAGAGATTAGAGAATATAAAACGGGGAAGAGCTCGCTCTGTGTTTAACGGAGAGAGATTAGTCAGTAGAGAGAGATTGAAACATGAGTCCCAATCCAAGTAACCCCGCTTGAGCTCTCACATACCCACATCTACGTCTGGGATGTCACATGATCACATCCACTATTCCAGCTTGCGGCGGGCGTTGTGGAAAAATCAGGTTGCTGAAGATGGCGCTGCGGTCTGCTTTCTCGTCGTCGGACGGTATCTTTTGGGGCGGGGGCGGGTCCACTGGACGTGACATCACACCCATGCACATGGGCCGCGTTTAGTTGGTGTCGGATACCGTGAGAAGGAGTACCCTAAGCAAGACCCAAAAAACGACTGCGTAGACTTCGTAAAGATCGAAACCAGCCAAACACCACGGGCCTCGGTCGATTCTCCGACTCGCCCGAGGCCCCCTCACCGCTGGCCTCGAGCGACTCCCCGCCAAAGGCCTCGGCCGGGCCACTGACCCTCCGTCTCGCGCGAGGCAGGCTCGGCAGCACTCCGCTGCCTCTTCCTTCTCCCGTACCTCTGATAAAACGTCGTGTCGCATTAACTCAGCCAACTGCTGCCCCTGACATCGGCCGCATGCTCGGCACAGTACAGCGGAATGGCCGACGGGACAGGAGGCAGGATGGGGCAGGGGTTACCCGCCACTGTGCTAACCACTATGCACATGGTTGACACCCATGCCTCACTGAGCTGCCAACTCCTGCTCCAAGGACAACGCAGCATGGGGAGCCACGTCTGGGCTACTGTGGCCTCGGAATCAGTACCCAGGACCAATAATTCCCTCCAAGGCCTCGGCAGTTTGCTTCAGGGGCTCGGCAGCCTGAGGACCCACGTCCGCCGGGGCCCCCCGCGATGGCTTGGCCTCGGCACCTGCAGAGCCACAGCTCCCCACGACGTCGTCACACGATGACCTGCACGTCGCCCGGACTGGGCAGGGGTTACCCGCCACTATACTAACCACCATACACATGGTAGACACCCATGCCTCACTGTGCTGCCAACTCCTGCTCTGAGGACAACGCAGCGTGGGGAGCCACGTCTGGGCTACTGTGGCCTCGGAATCAGTACCCAGGTCCAATAACTCCCCAAGGCCTCGGCAGTTTGCTTCAGGGGCTCGGCAGCCTGAGGATCCATGTCCGCCGAGCCCCCCACGATGGCTCGGCCTCGGCATCTGCAGGGCCGCTGCTCCCTACGATGTCATTGCACGGTGACCAGCACGTCGCCCGCCATGTCCTGCATCAGGCTGTACTGGAGCCCCACGACGCACAAAATCGAGTATGACCGGTGCGTCACTTCTGCACGACAAGGACGGGGCCACTCCATCGACCATACCACAACAGTGGCCGGCTACAGGGCTCGGACACGCCGCCCCATTTACAGAAGCGCTATGTAGCAATCTATGTACGGTCCCAGGTCTCCCTTAGAGTATAAAAGGAGGGACCGGGGCCATTTCTAGGGGCGATGGAAAGAGAGACGAACACACCGCTAGAACTACGCACTCCTACGCTGCTTGGGAACAACGCCTCAAGTAGCCCGCACAACCCACGCCGAGACCTGGGACTAGCTCCCTCTCTCACCTAGTTTGTAACCCCCTACTACGAGCACTCCGGTGCAAGGAATACAAGATCGATCTCTCGGACTGGACGTAGGGCCTCGATGGCCTGAACCAGTATAAACCTTGTGTCTCTTTGCATCACCATCCGGGATTAGGGGCACGCAGCACAAATTCACTCGTTGGTTGAGGGACCCCTGGTTCCAAAGCACCGACAGTTGGCGCGCCAGGTAGGGGACCTGCGTGTCGGCTTCATCATCCTAGCAAGTTCCGGATGGCAGACCCCGTACGACCATTGCGTCTCGGCACCATAGTTTGGTTCGAAAGCCTAGAGTTCATGTCTCTAGGGCATGAGTACGACATGGTGCTCCTCGCCCCTCGAGCCCCACCGTCCGACGATGAAGTCATGCCCCGGCAGCCCAGGCGCAGGCGGCGCCTGGGCAGCCGCTCTCGCCATGCTCGCCAGGCACGACGCGAGCAAGGCCACCCCGACGCTACGCGAACCCAGGGCGGCACGCCACTCCCCGCCGATACCCTACGACCAGCTGTTGGTACGGGGTCCCTGGCTAGGGACCTGTCTGGCCTGAGCATGGACGAAGGAAAATCGCCGGCGGCTTGCGGCGATGCCCAGCCGTCTAGCTCCGCTCCACCACTCCCCGAAGAGCCGACCCCGGCGGGGCAGAATATGGAGACGGCACCGTCGCCATCCCCCTTTGGGTTGAGAAATGCCACCGCCTCTTACGCCTACGCTTACGCTGCCACTCACGAGCACCCCTCGGAACGCCGCCAGCGCTTCGCTCTCGACCTAAGCATCCGCTCCGACTCCTCGGACGAGGACGAGGCATGGCCCGGGGCGGATTTCTCCGAACTCCACAACCCTGGGGCTTTGCGCCAATTCTTGGCTGCAAGCGACTACTGCCTCAGCTACTCTGACTCCGACGACGAAGGGACTTACGATCCATCTCGTGAGTGCTTCCACGTCGGGCTCGGGATGCCAAGGGCGGGCGAAGAGGACGAGAGGGCAGGCAACCATTCCCTGCCCCGGGCGGGGGCGGGCGACGCCACACCTCCGTGTCTCGAACCCCCGGCAGCACGGAACGAGAATCCCGTTCGCGGGGGACATCGACGCCCAGACCTGGAGCAGCTCCGCGAGCTTCAAGCCAAGGTCGAACAAGACCGACTCCTTCTGCAACAACTTCGGGACACTCTTGAGCAGGAGCAGCAAGGGCGTGGTGAGGGCGGAGGAGCCCAAGGGAGGGCCCACGATGTCCATCACCGCATCAACGACAACGAGGGGGGAGAGCCACCCCCAATCTTTAATCGCGCTAGCCAGAATGTCGCAGCAGCTGCGATGCTGGTCCGAGCGATGCCCGAGCCCTCCACCACCGAGGGGCGACGGGTCCGCGGAGAGCTCCGCGACCTCCTCGAGACCGCAGCGGTGCAGCAGGCCGAAAGTTCTGCCTCCCGCTGGCGCGGTGGCACTTTGAAGCAGCCCGTAGCGCAACCTCGCCGGGGCCAGGATGCCTCGGTCCGCCCCGAGGCCGCTCGCACGCCGACGGTCAACAGGGCCCCCTCAGTACGCGATCGACCTAGAGACCAACGCGAGGCACGGGGCGACCACGAAGTAGTTGGCGGGCGACGGCGCCACGACAACGGAGCCGCCCGGGGCTACCACCCGCACCGAGGCGGTCGCTACGACAGCGGTGAGGACCGCAGTCCTTCCCCTGAGCCGCCAGGCCCTTGGGTCTTCAGCAGGGCCATCCGCGCGGCTCCTTTCCCCGCCCGGTTCCGACAACCGGCCAATCTCGCGAAGTACAGCGGCGAGACCAACCCGGAGCTCTGGCTCGCCGATTACCGCCTGGCCTGCCAGCTAGGCGGCGCGGACGATGACCTGCTCATCATCCGCAATCTCCCTCTGCTCTTGTCGGACTCGGCACGAGTCTGGCTCGAGCATCTCCCTCCCTCGCAAATCCACGACTGGCGCGACTTAGTTAGGATCTTCGTCGGGAACTTCCAGGGCACTTACGTGCGCCCCGGGAATTCCTGGGATCTTAAGAGCTGCCGCCAGAAGCCGGACGAGTCGCTCTGAGACTTCATCCGTCGCTTCTCCAAACAGTGCACCGAGCTACCCAGCGTCGGCGACTCGGAGATCGTCCAGGCTTTCCTCTCCGGCATCACTTGTCGGGACTTGGTCCGAGAGTTAGGACGCAACGTCCCGCGCTCTGCTGCCGCGCTCCTCGACATCGCCACCAGCTTCGCCTCAGGGGAAGAGGCTATCGGAGCCATCTTCCCCGACGCCGATTGCAAGGGTAAGCGGAGGGAAGAGGCCCCCGTGGCCTCAGCCTCCCACTTCCCAAAGAAAAAGAAGAAGGGTCGCCCAGGAAAGCAGGAGGTCCTCGAGGCCATCCATGTCGCCACAACAGATCGTAGGAATCCCCGAGGCCCCCATGGCCCCGGGCTATTCGACGACATGCTGAAGAAGCCCTGCCCTTACCATCAAGGTCCGGTGAAGCATGCTCTCGAGGATTACACCATGCTGCGGCGCTACTACGCCAAGCTCGGGCTCCCCGACGACGATGCCAAGCAGAAGGGCGCCGGCGGTCGGAACGAGGACAAGGACGACGGGTTCCCCGAGGTACGCAACGCTTTCATGATCTTCGGTGGGCCCTCGGCATGCCTTACAGCACGGCAGCGCAAGAGGGAACGCCGAGAAGTCTTCTCGGTCAAGGTGGCCACCCCCAGTACCTCGACTGGTCCCGAGAGGCGATCACCTTCGATCGAGGTGACCACCCCGACCGTATTCGGAATCCCGGGCAGTACCCACTGGTCGTCGACCCGATCATCGGCAACACCTGACTCTCCAAGGTGTTGATGGACGGAGGCAGCGGCCTCAACATCCTCTACGCCAACACCCTGGAGCTCTTAGAGATCGACCGGTCGAGGCTACGAGGCGACGTTGCACCCTTCCACGGCATCGTGCCGGGGAGGCGCACGCAACCCCTCGGGCGCATCGACCTTCCCGTCTGCTTCGGCACCCCTTCCAACTACCGCAAGGAAGTCCTCACCTTCGAAGTAGTCGGGTTCAGGGGAGCCTACCACGCCATCCTGGGGCGACCATGCTACGCCAAGTTCATGGCAGTGCCCAACTATACCTACCTCAAGCTCAAGATGCCAGGCCCTAATGGTGTCATCACAATCGAATCCACGTACGAACATGCATACGACTGCGACGTCGAGTGCATCGAGTACGCCAAGGCCCTTGCGGAGGCCGAGACCCTCATCACCCACCTAGACCAGCTCAGTGGCGAGGTGCCTGACTCCAAGCGCCGCGCGGGGGCGTTCGAGCCCGCTGAAACCATCAAACTCATCCCAGTCGACCCCGCATGCCCCGACGACCGGGCGCTGAAAATCAGCGCCACCCTCGACATCAAATAGGAAGCCGTGCTCATCGACTTTCTCCGTGCGAACGCCGACATTTTCGCATGGAGTCCCTCGGACATGCCGGGCATACCGAGGGAAGTCGCCGAGCATGCCCTGGACATCCGAGCTGGATCTAGACCGGCGAGGCAACCCCTGCGGCGCTTCGACGAAGAAAAACGTAGGGCCATCGGGGAGGAGGTACAGAAGCTCTTGGCGGCCGGGTTCATCAAGGAAGTATCCCACCCAGAGTGGTTGGCTAACCCTATTTTAGTCAAGAAGAAAAATGGGAAGTGGAGGATGTGTGTAGACTACACCGGTCTGAATAAAGCCTGTCCAAAGGTCCCCTTCCCATTACCTCGAATCGATCAAATCGTTGATTCCACCGTAGGGTGCGAGACCCTGTCTTTCCTCGATGCGTACTCCGGATACCATCAGATCAAGATGAAAGAGTCCGACCAGCTCGCGACTTCCTTCATCACACCGTTTGGCATGTACTGCTACGTGACGATGCCCTTTGGCCTCAGAAACGCAGGTGCCACGTACCAGCGGTGCATGACCCAGGTCTTTGGCGACAACATTGGGCAGACCGTCGAGGCCTACGTAGACGACATCGTGGTCAAAACCAGAAAGGCCGAAAATCTCGTGAATGACTTGAGGGTGACCTTCAAATGCCTTAGAGAGAAGGGCATCAAGCTCAACCCCGAGAAGTGCGTGTTCGGGGTCCCCCGAGGCATGCTCTTGGGATTCATAGTCTCGGAACGCGGCATTGAGGCCAACCCAGAGAAGGTCTCAGCTATAACCAGCATGGGACCAATCAGAGACCTCAAGGGAGTATAGAGGGTCATGGGATGCCTTGGGGCCCTAAGTCGCTTCATCTCGCGCCTCGGCGAAAAAGGCCTGCCCCTGTACCGCCTCTTGAGAAAGTCCGAGCGCTTTTCTTGGACCGCCGAGGCCGAGGAAGCCCTCGCCAGGCTCAAAGCACTGCTGACCAACCCCCCGTCCTGGTACCGCCCGTCGAGGGCGAGCACCTCTTGCTCTACGTCACCGCGACAACCCAAGTGGTCAGCGCGGCTGTAGTAGTCGAGAGGCAGGAGAAGGGACATGCTCTACCCGTCCAACGACCTGTTTACTTCATCAGCGAAGTGCTCTCCGAAACTAAGACGCGTTACCCCCACATCCAGAAGCTGGTTTACACCGTAGTCTTGGCTCGACGCAAGCTGCGTCACTACTTCGAGTCCCACCCGGTGACTGTGGTGTCGTCTTTTCCTCTGGGAGAGATAATCCAAAACCGGGAGGCCTCGGGTAGAGTAGCCAAGTGGGCTGTCGAACTCATGGGGGAAACCTTGTCCTTCGCGCCTCGGAAAGCGATCAAATCACAGGTCCTGTCCGACTTTGTAGCCGAATGGACCGACACACAGCTGCCACCCGTTCAGATCCAATCAGAATGCTGGACCATGTACTTCAACGGGTCCCTGATGAAGACTGGGGCTGGCGCGGGCCTGCTCCTGGTCTCGCCCCTCGGAGTACACATGCGCTACATGATCCGGCTTCACTTCGCCGCCTCCAACAATGTCGCCGAATACGAGGCCCTCATCAACGGCCTGCAAGTCGCCATCGAACTTGGAGTACGACGTCTCGACATATGGGGTGATTCGCAGCTCGTCGTCGATCAGGTGATGAAAGAGTCAAGCTGCCATGACCCCAAAATGAAGGCGTACTGCGCGATGGTACGTCGCCTGGAGAACAAGTTCGACGGTCTCGAACTCAACCACGTTGCACGAAAGTACAACGAGGCCGCGGACGAACTAGCAAAGATGGCGTCTGCACGGACCCCGGTCCCCCCGAACGTCTTCGCCAGAGACCTCCACAAGCCATCCGTCGACTACGCCTCAGCGATGGAAGAGGGCCCATCGGCCGAGCCCACCGCAGGGCCCGAGGCCCCCTCTGCCACCGAGACCTCGCCCGCCGAGCCCGAGGCCATGGCGATTGATGCAGAGCCTCCCAAGGCCGACCAAGGAACGGACTGGCGAGTCCCTTTCCTTGATCACCTCGTTCGAGGAGAACTGCCTGCTGACAGAACCGAAGCCCGACGGCTTGCGCGACGCGCCAAGACTTACGCCCTCTGCGACGACGAGTTGTATAGGCGTAGCCCATCTGGTGTTCTCCAACGATGCATCACCACCAAGGCTGGCCAATCCTTACTGTGGGACTTGCATGCGGGAGTCTGCGGGCACCATGCGGCGCCTCGGGTGCTCGTAGGTAATGCCTTCCGCCAAGGTTTCTATTGGCCAACGGCGGTGGCCGACGCCACGAAGCTAGTACGCTCCTGCGAGGGATGCCAGTACTACGCTCGACAGACGCACCTTCCGGCCCAAGCCCTCCAAACCATCCCCATCACATGGCCATTCGCTGTGTGGGGGCTGGACATGGTTGGGCCTCTGCAGAAGGCATCTAGAGGCCATACCCATCTGCTGGTAGCTATCGACAAATTCTCCAAATGGATCGAGGCTCGTCCGATCGCTCAGATCAAATCCGAGCAAGCGGTGCTGTTCTTTACCGATATCATCCACAGGTTCGGGGTTCCTAACACCATCATCACTGACAATGGGACACAATTCACCGGACACAAGTTCCTGACGTTCTGCGATGACCACCACATCCGGGTGGCTTGGTCGGCCGTAGGGCACCCAAGGACGAATGGCCAAGTAGAGCGTGCCAACGGCATGATCCTACAAGGCCTTAAGCCAAGAATATTCAACCAATTGAAGAAGTTTGGCAAGAAATGGCTTGCCGAACTCCCGTCAGTCATCTGGAGCCTAAGAAATACCCCAAGCCGAGCCACGGGATTCACACCGTTCTTCCTGGTCTATGGAGCCGAGGCCATCCTCCCCACTGACTTAGAATACGGTTCCCCGAGGCTACAGGCGTACAACGAGCAAAGCAACCGCACTGCCCGCGAAGACGCCCTCGACCAACTGGAGGAAGCCCGAGACGTCGCGCTGCTGCACTCAGCCAGGTACCAGCAAGCCCTACGGCGCTACCAAGCCCGGCGCGTCCAAAGCCGAGACCTGAAGGTGGGCGACCTGGTGCTGAGACGGAGGCAGAGCAACAAGGGCCGCCACAAGCTGACCCCACCCTGGGAAGGGCCGTACATCGTCGCTCAAGTGCTGAAGCCCGGGACCTACAAGTTGGCCAACGAGAAGGGCGAAATCTTCACAAACGCTTGGAACATAGAACAGCTACGTCGTTTCTACCCTTAAATTTCCAAACGTTGTTTACATTGTTTCTCGAAATACAATAAAGAAGCGTTCTTAGTTGTTATAATCTTTCGAGGAACCCCCCCCCCCCCTTTATAGACAAGTCGATTGTATAGAACCTAAGGACCGTACGATCGTCTCAAAGGCGAAAAGGCCGGCCGAACCGTGAGAACGGCCTACGCCTCCGGGCTACGGCAGCTCCCTCACCACCTTTTCACCCAAAGGACAGCGTAGGCTCCGAGGAAGTTCTATGCAGAGAGCGGGGCTCGACGTCACAATAGCGCTATAAGGGAGACTCGGCTCTGCCTCTACAAAGCCGAGCCTCCCTCGAGGGCTAAAAAGGGGAAACCCCCTAAGTCCCGAAACCCCCTAAGTCTCGAACACCGTTTGTTAATGGTCTTTCAAAAAATTTCTACGCCAAACTCTCTCGCGCTCCGACGGGACCTTCACAAGAAACCCAAAAGACCAAAAGTTTGTCTAGAGGCCAAAGGGCCGGTCGAGTCGTGAGAACGGCCTACGCCTCTGGGCTATGGTAGCTCCCTCACCACCCTTCGCCGAAGGACGGCTTAAGTCCCGAGGGATTTCTTTGCGGGTTCCCAAGATCGAGACAGAGGGCACAGGCTTGGAAGTAGAACAGAAAACGGTTAAAAGACGCACATACGCAAATACTTTAAAAGGCCTCAACAGCCACAAAAATGTCACGATACAGCAACTAACTCAATCCGGTTACATGGCCCCTTTTGGCCCAGGTCAAAGCTCAAGGATCGGTGGCTGGCGCGGGAGGGACCACCTCTTCTTCAAATAGACCAGCCAGCGCCGTGCCAGGTGCCTCGGCCGCCTCCAACAGCTTCACGACCTCCGCATCAGCCTCCTCGTCATCTTCTGGCAACACATAGCCGTCGCTGACAGCCTCGAGGTTGATGGCGTAGTGCGAAGAGACGACGGCCAGGGCGCGCTTGACACCTGTGTGCAACGCCCCCCGGAGCCTCTCGTGGACGCGGCCGCTCAACGCAATCAGGCGGCTCCCAAGGGAGTTGGTTGATTGGACCTCCTCGACGTCCAGGGCCTCGCAGGTAGTACGGACAGCGCTACGTAACGCCTCGTGCTCCCAGACCTCAGCATCCAGCGCCGCTTGTGCTACGACGGAGGCCTCAGCCGCCTGGGAAGCTTCTTTTTTCAGATCTACGTCGCAACAAGGGGTCAGGAGTCAAACGTGAACTGGAACAAATGGAACAAGGAACACGGTTCAGCGGAGCTTACCCTCGGCCTTGTTCTTCCAGGCTAGGACCTCGACCCGAGAGGCCTCAGCCGCCTTGGTAACCTCTGCCAAGGCGACTCTCGTCGCCTGATGCTCACTCTGCTCCGCACCCAGCTGCCCGGCTGTGGCCTTCGCAGAGGCCGTCGCTTCTTGGGCCCGAGACCTGAAGGAGTCTCGCTCCTCCTCCAGTTCCTTGATCTTCGCCACCAAGGGGGCAGCCTGCCCCTTAGCCATGACCAACTCGGCCTGAAGGTCAGCACAACGAAGGCGGAGGTCCTCCACTTCCGCACTCCGCGCTGACAAAAGCCCCTGGGCGTCGGCAAGCAGGCCCTTCTGCCGCCGGAGCTGGTCCCAGATATCCCTCTCCCTTCGTAGGAACACCGATTTCCCAAGGGACCGGGTCTCGAGCTCCTATAAAGGAAAGAAACACGCGTCAAAACACCGCGAGGGGACTCGAAGAGAAAACAACTCGGCACGGGAGAGGAAAGTACTTACCTGGGTGACACCGGGCAAGTCCCGTCCCATTATAGTCATCGCCGTCTGCAGCGACCGCACTGCCAGTTGGCGGTACTGCTCGAGGGTATCCCACCGCCCCCCCTCTGCGATATCTTCAAGGGCGAACACAGGCTCCCCCTCGGGATCAGCCTGGTTCTGCCAGAAAACACGCGGGAAGTTCCACCCACGGGGCTCGGGCCATAGCCGGGCAAGGGCCGAACTCCCCTCGGCGGGATCTGGGACCGGCTGCTCCGCGGTACTGGCCGCCTCGACGTCCGCCGCCTCCTTCCCTCGGGAAGAATCATCAGATGAGATTGTCTGAACCAGGGGCGGCGCCAAAATTTGCTCTGTCTCCACCTCCATCGCCTCGGCCTCGACGGACCCGGGGGCTCTGGCCTCCGCCATCTCTACCTCGGTGGCCCCAGCATCCACCGCCCTGGCTTCAGAGGTCTTGGGGGCTCTGGCCTCACCCTCAATGGCCTCGGCAATGGTGGACGCCCCAGCCTCCTTCGTCCCAAGACCCGCGACATCGCGAGGCGTGGGCTCCTCCTCCTCCACCCGCTCCGCGGCTGCCTCGGCACCCTTTTCCTGGGCAGCCGCCTCCTCCAAAATGGCCCCGCCCGACGCCGCGCCACGCTGCACGCCAGCCTACGCCTCCGCTGCCTGATGGGCGGAGGAGCTAACATTCACCTTGAGCGCCTTACGGGGCGCCAAGGGAGGATCTTCCACCAGATGCGTCTGGCTGGAAGCAAAGACACTCCTAAGGTCAGCATGCGATCGAGGGGCAAACAAGAAGTACTACGGACTCCACCAAAAAAAACGCTTACCGCGAATGGGGATGCAGCCGCTTCGACACCACCAGCCTCCTCTGCAACGTCAGCGGTGGTGGCAGCAGCGCGGCCTCGGTGTCCACCGGTGCCAGCTGGCCTCCGTCGGGCCCCGGCACCTCCTTGACCCTTCGCGGGGACGATGGGGTCGCCCCCACCGTCGCCGGCTCCACCTCCACCATCGAACCCATCGGGCTGACGGCACGCTCCTCCAACACCCGCGCCTCGGGTGTGTCGGCCTCGGCCCCAGGACGAGCCGCCACCGGCCCCGGGACACCTCCTCCTCCTGGGAGCGTCAGGCTCCTTGCCGGCGCCCCGGGCACCATCTCCCTAATGTCGGGGAGGTGTTCCAGGCAGGCCGTCCCCACCTCGCGCCCGCCGCCGTCGCCCGAAGAATCCGACATCGACGACGAGGGAGACGGCTCCAACGGGAGACCGTCGAGCTTCTGACGCCGGCGACGGGCGTCCAGCTTTTCGCGCGCGAGGAGCTTCTTCGTGCGCTTCGCCTCCTTGGCATCTTTCTTCTTCTTCTCCTCCTCGGCATGTGCCCTGTTCACGGATCGCCACCGGGCGTCCTCAGGAATGGGCGGCGGGGAGCCTCGCACGTCTCTTATCCCCTGTGGGAACAACGAAGTAAGACAACAGACAAAAAAGAAAAAGAAAAACAAAAAACAAGAAGGCCGCGAAAGCCTCGACAACATCCAACTTACCAGCGAGACATACCCCCGCGACGGGCGCATCGGGAACGGCATCAAATTGTCAATCTTCGGCTTCCCGTCTACCGCCTCTCTCACCCGACGCAGGATCTTGTCGTCGGTAAGGGCGAAGGCGGACATCTTGACACCAGCGATCGGATCGCCCGGCGTCATCTCGAACAGCCGCCGCCGCCGGGCC
This sequence comes from Miscanthus floridulus, assembly GCF_019320115.1. Lineage (NCBI taxonomy): Eukaryota > Viridiplantae > Streptophyta > Magnoliopsida > Poales > Poaceae > Miscanthus > Miscanthus floridulus. The sequence continues at coordinate 95,641,189 of NC_089598.1, read as the reverse complement.
ATCAGCGGCAACACCCTCCGGCTGTGAAAAGCCGCCACGACCACGGCCGCCGAAAGGCCGTGGTCACGCAGCTTCCCCAAGGCCCTCAAGAGCGGTTCGAGCCTAGGCTGATCGACCTTGACGACGCCGTATCCCCATTTCTCTGGTTGACTCTACAACCCGCCCGGTATAAGGGGGAAGTCCTCCGCCGTCATTACGGAGGTAGAACCAGCCGTCATACCAACGACGGTTGGACGAGGACAGCTGGGCCAGGATGTAGAGGGACTGCCGGTCTTGGCGTACGTGAAGGGTGCAGCCGCCGGCCCTCTGCACCTTCCGAGCCCCCCTCGTTCCCCCCGGCTTGGTGGTGAACGTCGCTCGGAACAAGTGGAGCCACAACTCCCAGTGGGGAGCGATCCCCAAGTACCCCTCACAGACGGCGACGAAGATGGCCGCCTGCGCGATGGAGTTGGGGCTGAAATTGTGAAGCTCCACGCCATAGTAGTGCGGGAACACCCGCATCAAGTTATCCACCGACGACCCGAGGCCTCGCTCGTGGAAGACGATGAAGCTCACCACGTAGCCGTCGCGCGGCCTCGGCTCCGACTCGTTCCCCGGAGCAATCCACTCCGGCTCGTCAGGGTCGGTGATCGGGCAAAGAAGGCCGGCCTCCATGAGCGACTGCAGCTTCTCCTCGGTGACGTCGGACCGCTCCCAGGGATCCGCCGGGAGGATGACGGGACCACCAGCCATTGCGCGGCGGAGGACGCTGCTATGGCGGTAATCTCTCTCCCTCTCTCTTTCAGTCTCTCGCCCTTCTCCTTCTCCTCCCCGGCGCTCTATGCTCTCAGCAACGGCACGGAGGCAGCAAAGGCGAGTGCAGAAAAGGTAAGAAGGGGAAGGGCGAGGTTCTTTGCGTATTTATGCAGGGACAAGACGAAACCGCCGGGCGACGAAATCGGGGAAGTTTCCCCCAAAAGATCCGGCGCGGTTATCTAGATCCGGTTTTACCGCCCACGCGCCCACTCCCTCCTCATTAAATCGTGCGTGCAGATACGTCCCGTCGACAGACACCACGTCACGTCCAACCGCAGCAGCAGTAGGCGCCGTTTCGCTACCCCGAAAAAGTCACCTCAAAAGACGCGCCTGCCGTTGTTAGCCGTAGGGAGAGAAATAACCCCCCCCGATTCCTTTTAGGCAAAGGAACTGGGCACCGAGCCCGCTACGGTCCAGGGGTTCGAAGGCTGGGCCCTTAGGGGTTTCGACAGCCGCCCCAGGGCAACAGGGTCAGGGGCGACTATGGGCGAGCCTATACGAGGCCGAGGCCCAAGCAAGCGAAACGCTTGGGATGCCCTGTGTCATGTCCAAGACCAGCAGGGAGGTCTCCGAATGGGATCCCACCGTAGGGAGGCACCGAGCCACCGAGGCCCAGCGAACGGCCTCGGCACCCACTAGAGAAACCCGCCGGTACTCTTGGAGCGCGTCTCCGGACCGCTAGCCGACCCCCAGCGAACGGGGTACGGGCCTCCACTCGGACTTACCCGATAACAGCTCACCGGAACTGCCATCGCTCGCGCCCACCGAGGGTAGCGTGGCACATTCCACCCCTCCTTCCGAGCGAAAAGGAAGCGCGAGGGTCGAGTAAAAAGTCAGGAGAATCCCTGACGGCCCTCTTGCTCCGCGCAGAGGCTAAGGGACTCTTCCTGCAAAAACATTGCCGAGGCCCAGCGACTTAGGCTCGCATCCGAGGGGGCTCGGCAAAACAAACCCTCCTTCCGAGCGAAAAGGAAGCGCGAGGGTCGTTCAAAAAGCCAGAAGAGCTCCTGACGGCCCTCTTGCTCCGTGCAGAGGCTAGGGAGCTCCTTCTGCTAAAGACGCCGAGACCCCGCGACCTAGGCTCGCACCCGAGGGGGGCTCGGCAGACAGACCCTCACGCGCGAGGGGCGAACCAAAAAGCCACGGGGACCTCTGATCGCTCTCTCGCTCCGCGTGAGAGACTCGGGGGCTCCTCCTGCAACTTTGCCGAAACCCAGTGGCTCAAGCTCGCACACGAGTGGGCTCGGCAAACAGCCCCCTGTCCGAGCGAAAAGGACGTGCGGGGGACGGACAAAAAAGTCGGGAGGACCCCTGACCGCCCTCTCGCCCCGCGCGGAGGCTCGGGGGCTCTTCCTACGCCCAAAATAAAGACAAAAGCGACCCAAGCCCGTTACGGTCCAGGGGTTCGAAGGCTGGGCCCCTAGGGGTTTCGACAGCCGCCCTAGGGCAAAAGAGTCAGGGACGACTACGGGCGAGCCTGTACGGGCGCACCCTGTGTCGTGTCCGAGACCGGCAGGGAGGTCTCCGAATGGGATCCCACTGTAGGGAGGCACCGAGCCACCGAGGCCCAGCAAACGGCCTCGGCACCCACTAGAGAAACCCGCCGGTACTCTTGGAGCGCGTCTCCGGACCGCTAGCCGACCCCCAGCGAATGGGGTACGGGCCTCCACTCGGACTTACCCGATAACAGCTCACCGGAAATGCCGACGCTCGCGCCCACCGAGGGTAGCACGGCATCTTCCACCCCCCCTTTCGAGCGAAAAGGAAGTACGGGGGTCGTACAAAAAGCCGGGGGAACCCCTGACGGCCCTCTCGCTCCAGGCGGAGGCTGGGGGGCTTTTTCCGCAGCATCGTCAAGGCCCTGCGATCCGAACTCGCACCCATAGGCCCGGCAAACACCCCTCACTCGAAAGAGAAAAAAGCCCCTGAAGAAGTGAAATCACTCCTCCAGGGCCTCGGGGGCTACACCCGGCGGGTGCGCTCGCGCGCACCCACCGAAACCTCGAGTACAGACACCATCCCAACGGGGACTGTCGAGAGCCAATCCTCGTCAGAACCTCAAGGGGAGTACCTTCACTCCCCCCAAGGCTCGGGGGCTACTGTCGGATACCGTGAGAAGGGGTACCCTAAGCAAGACCCAAAAAATGACTGCGTAGACTTCGTAAAGATCGAAACCAGCCAAACACCGCGGGCCTCGGCCGATTCTCCGACTCGCCCGAGGCCCCCTCACCGCTGGCCTCGAGCGACTCCCCGCCAAAGGCCTCGGCCGGGCCACTGACCCTCCGTCTCGCGCGAGGCAGGCTCGGCAGCACTCTGCTGCCTCTTCCTTCTCCCGTACCTCTGATAAAACGTCGTGTCGCATTAACTCAGCCAACTGCTGCCCCTGACATCGGCCGCATGCTCGGCACAGTACAGCGGAATGGCCGACGGGACAGGAGGCAGGACGGGGCAGGGGTTACCCGCCACTGTGCTAACCACTATGCACATGGTTGACACCCATGCCTCACTGAGCTGCCAACTCCTGCTCCAAGGACAACGCAGCATGGGGAGCCACGTCTGGGCTACTGTGGCCTCGGAATCAGTACCCAGGACCAATAATTCCCTCCAAGGCCTCGGCAGTTTGCTTCAGGGGCTCGGCAGCCTGAGGACCCACGTCCGCCGGGGCCCCCCGCGATGGCTTGGCCTCGGCACCTGCAGAGCCACAGCTCCCCACGACGTCATCACACGATGACCTGCACGTCGCCCGGACTGGGCAGGGGTTACCCGCCACTATACTAACCACCATACACATGGTAGACACCCATGCCTCACTGTGCTTCCAACTCCTGCTCCGAGGACAACGCAGCGTGGGGAGCCACGTCTGGGCTACTGTGGCCTCGGAATCAGTACCCAGGTCCAATAACTCCCCAAGGCCTCGGCAGTTTGCTTTAGGGGCTCGGCAGCCTGAGGATCCATGTCCGCCGAGCCCCCCACGATGGCTCGGCCTCGGCATCTGCAGGGCCGCTGCTCCCTACGACGTCATTGCACGGTGACCAGCACGTCGCCCGCCATGTCCTGCATCAGGCTGTACTGGAGCCCCACGACGCACAAAATCGAGTATGACCGGCGCGTCACTTCTGCACGACAAGGACGGGGCCACTCCATCGACCATACCACAACAGTGGCCGGCTACAGGGCTCGGACACGCCGCCCCATTTATAGAAGCGCTATGTAGCAATCTATGTACGGTCCCAGGTCTCCCTTAGAGTATAAAAGGAGGGACCGGGGCCATTTCTAGGGGGGATGGAAAGAGAGACGAACACACCGCTAGAACTACGCACTCCTACGCTGCTTGGGAACAACGCCTCAAGTAGCCCGCACCACCCACGCCGAGACCTGGGACTAGCTCCCTCTCTCACCTAGTTTGTAACCCCCTACTACGAGCACTCCGGTGCAAGGAATACAAGATCGATCTCTCGGACTGGACGTAGGGCCTCGATGGCCTGAACCAGTATAAACCTTGTGTCTCTTTGCATCACCATCCGGGATTAGGGGCATGCAGCACAAATTCACTCGTTGGTTGAGGGACCCCTGGTTCCAAAGCACCGACAGTTGGCCACCGGATTCGGCGCCGGCCGAATTTGCTACACTGTAGCTACACTGTAGCGTTTTGTTTTTATTTGGTAATAATTGTTCAATCGTTGACTAATTAGGCTCAAAACGTTCGTCTCGTAAAGTACAACCAAACTGTGCAATTAGTTTTTGATTTCGTTAACATTTAGTACTCCATACATGTACCGCAAGTTTGATGTGACGGGGAATCTTCTTTTTGCATAGTACCAAATTCTGAAATTTAGGGCAACTAAACATGGCCATGGTCTTCCGGTGGACAAAACCACACCACACCCATGCATGGTCTTCCGGTCGACAAAACCACACCCATGCATGGTCTTCCGGTCGACAAAACCGCACCCGCTCCTTCTCCGTCCCATTATAAAAGGAAGATCACGCATCCAGCAGCACACATCCACCCACCACACCTGACACTCCTCATCAGTCCCAGGCCCCAAGCCGCACGAATGGCCAACCAGGCCCAGGGAGAGCTCCTGCCTAATCACCCGGCGCACGCCGATGTCCAAGCACAAGCAGGCCACCACCGCGACCACCAGCAGTACCGCCTCCTCGACGCCGCACGCGCGCTGATGCTGTTAGGAGCGCAGCAGCCGCCGTCTCTACCATGTGCAACAACCCAGACGCTGACGCCGCAGGTCTTCCTCGGTTTCGTCACCTGGCTGCTCGGCGTGTGCCTCCTTTGGTTGGTGCCATTACTGGCAGGTCGGTTCCCAGAAACTGATCGTTTGGTCGGCGCTGCCATCGCCAATGCCGGCGCCGTCCTCAGGCGCTTCTTCATCCCATGGAACTAGCTCCATCCTGCGCACATGGGCAATGAGCAGCGCTGCTGGTCGTACGTTTTAGCGTGCTTTATTATGTTGGTCAATAATAAGGATCTACATATATACGCCGGAGCTACATATTTACCTGTCTTTATTTCCCTTACTTAGTACACTGTCTCCCCACATCGCTATCTTCCGAAGCATGTACTATTATTATGCCAGCTGTGTTATGTAATAATGCTCTATATAAGTGTTGCAGTTTCGTTATATTGTCCAATCTAGATTTTTCTTCTTTTTAATACAGTCAGCGGCTCTCCTGTTCGATTCGTTTTAAAAAAGTTAGTATTTGGTTGCACTTATAGCGTGACTGATCAAACCGCTATGCCCTTTGCGTGTTAATGTTAAACGGGCTGTACCACTATTGTATATACTGTAATATGCTAGGCAAAATAATTTAGATATAAGCCTCAGTTTCGCCGTACGTGAGGCCTGGTTAGGCGTTAGCAGGAGAGCAGGCCCGTGCAAATTAAGGCCCTTCTGAACTCGCCAACCAGACCCATCAACGTTGGAGCATGACACACCAATGGGCAATGACGAACCGGGGTAAAGATGGCAATGGGGACCCGATCCCCAATTCCCCGCTGGGAATTTCCCTATTAGGGGACGGGGATGGAAAGATTTTGATCCCCACGGGGAAGAAAACGGGGAGGAATCAATCCCCGTCGGGTCTGGCGGGGACGGGGATGGTTGTCTACCCGATCCCCTCATCCCTGCCCCGTTAAGGAATACTTGTAGCAGAGTAGAATTTAGCCCAAGTCGGCCCACCTTAGCCCATCAGCGTATAGAGTATATATTCATATTCCTAACCCTAATTTCTAGTATCCCCACTCAGCCACGTCTCCTGCACGCCGTAGCCACCGTCGTGCGAGCGCTGTGCCTAGTGTGGCAGCTCCTCCTGCCGATGCCCAGCTCGCTGCTCGCGTAGGCTCGCTTCAGGCTTCACCAATCCCGCATCCAACCTTGCCCCTATTCCCGGTCGTCATCGCCATACGCGCCAGCGTGACCGCTGGACTTGAATACTAGATCTCCGCCTAGGCAAACTGCCCAGGCTTTCTCTGTTCTCTCCTCTCTGCTCAGTCCGGAGAACCAAATTCTCTCTGCTCTCTCTTATTTGCTCGGTCTGCACTCTACAGGGAGGCAACGTCAAGGTGCTGAACAATCAATGATTTGTCACTTGTGATTTGTCAGATCTGCATTAGATTTTGGCCACCTAGGGAGTTGTGAGTTGGATTGTTGGAATCTGTAAATGGGATTTGTGATCTGTAAACTACAATCTTGTTTGGTCTTGTTGCAAGATGAGGTTGTTTTAGTATTTTGTATACTTTTGGATGGTCGATTTGAGCTGTTCTTTTATCCTATAGTGGGGATGGGGATCCCCATCGGGTATGTAATCCCCGCGGGGAACGGGGATGGGGAGAAAATCTCCCCCGTGAGTCTTAGCGGGGACGGGGACGGGGAAATTTTCACCCCGCGGGGACGGGGATGGGGAGGTTGAACCCGACGGGGAATTCCCCGTTGCCATCTTGAAACCGGGGAGAGGTGCTCAATCACCCGATGCAGGTGCAGGTGCAGGGGAAGGCCGACGTACCAGCCTGCCAGGCCACCGCCCACCGATACCATCTCCATCTCCTCGACGCCGCGCGCGCGCTCAACGCTCATGTTGCTAGTGCTAGGAGCAGTCGCTGCGGTCTCGGCCTCGGGCACCCCCGACGCTGATCGATAGTGACACCGCACAGGTCTTGCTCGGCTTCGTCACCTGGATGCTCGGCGTCTGCCTCCTTCCGTTGGTGCCCATGGCAGGCCGGTTCCCACAAGCTAAAGCGTTGGCCGGCGCTGCCATCGCCAACGCCAGCGCCGTCCTCGTCTACCACCTGCTCACCCCACGGCTATAGCTACATGCATCATCTCGCGTGCGCATGCGTACTAAGCACTTGGCAATAATGCAATGGAGAGCACGTACACTGGTGCAGGACTGGGCATCAGCCCCGGTTGGAAAACCTTCTTAAGTCCCGTTTTTTCAACCAGGATTGTGAATCCGGGACTAAAGGTCCACTTTTAGTCCCGGTTGCCTTTTAAGTGGACCTTTAGTCATGGTTGCTATTAAATGGCCTCCAGTTATTGCACCGAGGCTGCCACCTGTAGTCCCGGTTGTTGTTCCCAACCGGTACTAAAGCTTCTTTTTTTCCATTTCATTTCTTTTCACTTTATGGTTTCTTTTCAATTCAATTCTTTTTGGTTTTTTATACGAATTCTACGCTGCTAATATACGTCCACATATAAGGTTCCGTTTGAGCATTATACATAAATAACACACTAAAATATATGAAACTACATATATACAAATATTTCAAGAGGTTGTACATGCATAGAATATGTATATAATTAAGTCACAAAAATCTTATACTCATGTCCTTGGGATTTCATTAAACCCTAATCTTCAGTCGTATGGCTACTAGGTATTACTTCTTTAGAGTCATAGTGGTACGCGCCTTTGGGATCTATGACCTCATCCATAAGAAATCCTGCCAATGCCTCTTGAATTGCTTTGATCTAGTCACATCGCATAACCTTTTGCTTCCTCCATTTAATCTTCAATTCGAATGAAAGGAAAAGTATGAATATATATATAATTATATATATCAACACAATGGTAATAAATAAATTATGTATATTGTTTACGTACTTCGAGGATCTCTTCCCTTGTTCTCCTTGAGTACTCTATGATGAACTCGCAGATGTAGTATCCACATAAGCTGTTCCCCCGATCCCTGCTGCAGACACCACTTTACAAGAAAAAGATTCGTCATCAACCAATGAAGTATGGTAGTAATGAATTGAACTAAATAAAGATGCGGTGACCTAGCTAGTACTTACTAGGTATTGGATTACATTAAGAGGCACTTTCCATTGACCATAATGGCGTTTCTTGACGAACCTTTTCCAAGCATTGTCCAACAAAATAAATAAATAGAGTTATATCAATAAAATGGCATAAGAGAGTATACAATGTGCGAGACCAAAATTATCACTAGAGAATATCTATCATTTCTTGGTAATCATCTCGGGGTTTTATCGCTGAGTCAAAGATCTTTACAATACTCCTATGCATATCGATGACCAGCAGTATCCAGTGATAGCTATATGTTTATAAACATGCATAACTCATTAACTAAAGTCAACATGGAGTAAGCAAAATAAAATGGACACAAGACATTAACACCCACTTGAAGTTATAAGGGAAGAGTATCAGTGTCTTGTCATGTTGGTTATCTAAGAACCTAAACAGATTATTCTCCACTTGAGGTCGCCATCTATCATATCGAGTAAGCGTGTCCTTGAATGTGCGATTCGGATCCATGAAACCAACATCAGTTAACCCTTTTCTCTTTAGTTTTAGCATCTCATATCAGTGGCAGAACCGCCTAATCTAATGCCTCCCAGGAGTACTTGTCTTCCATTAGACACTAAGTACTCAAGGGAGGGCACCAAATTACGCAGTTTCGTCGATCACACCCCAAGGGAGAACCCAAAAATCCATATTTTTCCATCAGGATCACAAAATGACAGAATAAAGCTTACAACATTTTAGCCATTTCTTACATCACTTTCCATGTAACACCAGAGTATAATATTTACTGTTGATAATAGCAAAATATGATCATGTTATCAGAGTTATGAATAATTTAATTTAACAGCGGAATATAAACATGTGATCAGAGTTACAGCAAAAATAAATATCTATTCCTGACACGATGAAGCATTGATATATAAACTATGACAACAGATTATAGAGCTTTCGTTTATAAAAAAACATTTGGTGAGAGTTATAAATAAAAACTATGATCGTAGCGTAAAGGAAACCCCTCTGAGTCCACCAGGAGGAATCCACACACAAGAGTCAGCTCTAGCATCCACCTGTCACCTGCAATAGGGGGAAATAAAACCCTGAGTACTCAATTATACTCAGCAAGACTTACCTGATAGAAGGAAAGAAAAGACTCCAAGGATATGCAAGGCTATCTGGCTGGTGGGTTTATTGCATCTGTAGGAGCATTACTAAACGTGCGTCCTTATATTCAATTTTATAGCAGTCAACATTAGTTCATTAACCAACCATTCTATGTGAGCACCTATACTACTTTCAAGAAGGTGGTAAGCAATCAGAATTATTTTACCATCTTTCATCTTTCAGTTCTTACTATGGTGCTAGAGTGTAGACAAGTCGTACCGGATCGTTCGGCGATTCACGAATCAATGTGCCCAGCTGGGTACCTCGAAAAACATACACCTCGCTTGTACCCCAGGCACAAGGAGGACTGACCCACTACCCTCCTATCACGGGGTCTAGGTCCCCGTCTAAACTTGGACTCCAAGCCTCCACCCTTGAGTCCCGGACTCAATGCGGTGCTTGGACCTCCACCTAAAAACCACCCTAAAAGTCGGTCCAAAAAGAGCCAGAACCCATGACAAGAGAGTAGCAAGTCTTCCAAGCGCCCATACACAAGTATATGCTCGGAATAATAAGTCTATGACTTACCTAGAGTACAATGCAATAGCCGGTCCTTAACCGACACAGACAGGGAAAACAGTGTAACCAAGCTATGCCCCGTTGGTCGCAGGACACAACCTCTTACACCCACCAATACCTAAACCATATCCCTGCCCGGTCTCCATTTATCATTCATATATATATTCCAAGTGATAATAATATAGTAACAACAATAATATATTTCCTATCTCTCGCGAGTGACAGGCAATCACTCGATTTCTACCAGAGTCCTGTAGCATAGCAGTCTACACGATCCTGTCATACTCGTAAGACTCATTGGATATATATATATATATATATATATATATATATATATATATATATATATATATATATATATATATATATATATATATATATATGCAACTTGGTTTTATTCAACTCCTTAAAACTTAATGCACAAATATAATTTAAAGTGTAGAAAAGTAGGGGTTATGCACCGGGGCTTGCCTGGGTAAGATATAAACTAAAAAGTTAGTATCTACATTTTCAGATCATCCACAGTCATCAGAATAGAAAGCCCATTGCATCATCTCCCGGAGAGAATGCTATTACACCATCTTCAGATTTCCAATCATCCTTCAATTGATCCGTTGATCCATCATCGTACCTATATGATGTGCATTGATGCAAATGATGCAACAGATAATTAACAAGGCAACAACAACTCTTAAAACAGCGTACATACTACGAACTAACAAGCTAGCTCCAATAACTAACGTACTAATCTACGTATCAACATCGCCGAGAAAGGTGTTATTTCCCAACAAGTATTTTAGTTATACAACCCTAATGTGTCACTTTATTTCGTTTATTTGATTTACTATATATGCAATTAGGCCTCATTTGCTATCTTAGCAATTTAATTACTCTGTAGCTACACAAATTACAGTGGACACCTAACCATATGATGAACCTACCATAAAATTTTCATAGCATTTGGACTAAAGGAACTAATTTAATTAATTACAACAAACACTAGATTATTTTTAAGACAATTATCTTGTACTAAGCATATGATTTTATGTGTTCAATGTGTATAGACTTTTATTCAGCGTTCAACAAAACTGGATTGACCATTTTATGATTTTTATTTGATTTATTACAGATTTACAAACTTTAGCCATTTTAAACAAAATAATAAAATTAGTAGAAAAAGAAAAATGAACCACGGGCCGCATTAGGCCCAGCCAGTCAAGGCAGGCTAGCCCAACGGCGAAGCCCAGGCCATGGGCGGCACAAGGCCGGCCTAGGTGGTGCGCCCGGCCGGCGGCCCAGCGGAGGCCGACGGCCCACTAGTCAGGCATGCGGCCAAGGCCTAGAGAGGGCGCGCAACTTTGCAAAAAGGACCCTATGATTTTCCTTATTTAACTCGAGGTAAACAACACTATGCGATACTAATCATATGAGTCTCGTGTTTTACTGAAACGATCCTGGAACTATCTGCCTTCTCATCTACTTGGTCCACGAAATCTCCCAGAGTAGGGTGCAGCTCTTGGCGCGCCGGCCGACCATCACGCCCAGCCGAGGAGGACTCAACGGCGGCGGAGGGGTGCGCGGGTCCCGCTCAGGGTCCACGCGGTCCCGGGAGAGGCCACGAGAAGGTCAGAGATGAGCTAGGGTTCTGTGACCACGGTGATGGTGGCTCACCGACGGTGGCGCACGCGCTCCATCGAGACAAGCATGGTACAGATTGATCCAAGGGGTGGGGAAGCAATAGGTACTGCTTGAGGCATTAGTTCGGTCGAATACGCTATGAGGAGAGCTGCCCACGTGCGCCGGCGTGGTGGTGGCGGCGAACCGAAGCAGCGCCATCATTTTTGGCCATACAAAGCTCCGTCGGAGAACCTGTTGTAGCAGAAGTGGCAAGGTAACAAGGTAGCTCCGAGACAAGGTAAAAACAAGGAGGAGATGGACAAGGAGAGCATGCCCCTGGAGGAGCCAAGCTTTGGTACCGATGGCAACCGTGACGATGGCGAGGCCACGCACGGCTGCACCAGTGGACTATAACATCGAGGCTTCGTCCGAAGGCTAGCTAAGGACCTAGCGCAGTCGTGGGTGCGAGCAATTGGAGGGGGATGAGTTGAGCATGGCCAATTTGGAGAAGGAAGGGAGAGCACGAGGGCGGCTATGGTGGACGGGCGCTCTGCTCGATTTCGGCTTATAGCCGGCTGGGGCTAGCTGGCGGGGAAAGGCATGGCTGGGAAGGTGCTTCATAGGGCAATGGCGAGGGCACGTGACAGTAGCACAACGGCTGGAGCTCGCGTGACAGCCGGGCAGTGAGGCAGTGCGAAGCTCGGCGCGTGGCGAGCGTGAGCCAGGGGCGCACGGCGTGGTCGGGGCGCAGGGAGCAGGCCAATGCGATGTGGGCACATGAGAGAGATGGATAGAGGTGGTGGCTCAGGTAGAGAACAGGGAGAAGCATCTCCGGGCGGAGCTCTGCTCCGCTCCCATGGCGGATGCGGCCACGGCGAGCAGCAGCCAGAGAGGGAGAGCAGAGCGAGGAAGAGTGGAGAGCACGCAAGAGGGAGAGACCGAGAGAGAGGGTGAGCAGGGCGAGAGCAGTAGCTCGACGTCCTCAAGAAGCAGAGGGTAGGGTGCAGCAGCATGTGCGGCCATGGCCGGAAGGATGAGAGCGGGGCCAACGAGGATCGAGTAGGACGTGGGCTGCCGGGCATGGCGCACACAGGGGTAGGGCCAGCGAGGGCAGTGGCCATGGGCGCCTCGGGTGCGCGGAAGAGAGAGCGGCAGAGGCATTAAAGCGTGCCCGCGTGCGGCCACGCGCACCTAGTAGCACGATGTCATGATGCAGCAGGCTACACGACGGTATCGAACATGGCTTGGTAGGTGGTTCATGCGGTGAGAAAAATGCCACATCCTAGTATACGCCTAAATGCAACCGATCGTGCGAAAATATAGATGCAGTGCTTAACCATTTTTGTTTATAAAAATTGTTTTTCATGCTCAATCAAATAAATAAGCCATTCACTATTTATTTGCTATCAGGCATTTTTGAGCACTTTCTTCATACTTTTTCAAAACAAGCCCTAAATAACTTTTGTCCACAAGATTATTTAAAAGTTGTTAAGCACCGAGACAAGTTGACTAGTGACTCTTATTTGCTCGTTTTATTCACGAAAGCGAGTCACACAATATTCGTTTATAATTCCACGAAAGTGTGTTTTACTAATTACTCTTAGGCATTAACCGAGGTGCTAAGCAAGCTCATAACACCAGAGGTGTTACAATATTTGCATTTATATAGTACAAAAGAATATATATAGTGTGAGGATAACTATATATAGACAATGAACTATCAAGCAAGTTACTTCAATTATAGAAAGAATCACTTACAGACACCAGCAACTGAGGAGAGATTTGTCGAGAGCGTCCTGGTTTAATAGTTGGTGTAATTCATTGAACTCAATATATAAAACGTCATAGCAATTGAAGTAATGCTCTAGTCTAATTTTGACAATAAGCCATGCCTCATCGTTTTCACACGCTCTTAAGTACCACTTGTTTAACAAGAACATTTATGTACCCAGTGATGACAAGGACTTAGGGTTGACAAGACTCCTGCCATACTCATAGGTCCGGTAAATATCAAAGTTGGCTGTTGGTATCGATCCTCCCCCAATGAGTTATTGAGGTGTGAGACCTGTTGTGGCCATGAAGTCTTGGAGTGCCTCCCTATCGATTGGATTGCCTTGTGCTGCTGTACAATCATCCTCAACAAGTAGCGGGTCAATAGATTGCTTAGATTGCTGCCCGAGCTGTGCAACATCTTTCCCTGCTCTCTTTGCTTTCTGGGACGCCTTATATGACTTGTCGAAAGAGCGTTCATAGTCTGATAATGGTGAGGGCTTACGTGCATCACGCTGCTTTTTCTCGCACTCATTGATTTTTTCCTTTGTTCTCATTGAGCTATGTAGTGTGGCTTTGGCGGGTTTTTTTCCTGAAGTTTCTTCTTCTTTGCTATTGATTCTTCTACACTTTTCTTCCAGTTATCCAAATCTTTTTGTGTCACCGCTTTTGATTCCTCTTCAGACTTCTCGTAGAGCAGCTTCTCTAGAGGGGGCTTTGTTTTATGATGGCTTGCTTTCTTCTTCATCAGGGACTTCACCGGGGGCGGAGGCCTCTTCTGTCTCTGTGGCGCAGGAGGCGGAGGAGGGGGAGACTGCCTTGGAGGACATGGAGATGCAGTCATGCCATGGAACGCATCATCATCGTCTAGAGCGTCATCATCGTCCATAGAACTCTAATGATCATCATGGGATGGAAGAACTAGACTCAGGTTGGGAGACCTATGAGTACAAAAATGATTATTACACGTGAAGCCAATGATTGAGAATGATTAATTATTGAAAAACTATTTCATTCACTTTCATCCGCACCTATCTTGAGGTAGTTGAGGAGGAGGCGACGGTACCCTAGCCGCCGCACCGGGAATAATGATGTAGCGCTTGCACCATAAAATGAATGAATGCTCTGCTTGTCCTAGTGTCTTCTCCCCATCACCTCCAGGAAAGTCAAGAGGTACTTCCCTAGTCTTTAATAACTCTATCCACCGAGACACTATAATAGCTAGGTGGAGTTGGATTCCCATAGATTGTTGGTGTCTTCTTAGGGACCACTAGAGAAATAATACCGTGCGCCGCCAAGACTATGGCACCGGTATTCCCTAAGGGAATACGAAGCTCACATGGCGTCAAAGGCACGATGATGTCATCCATGAGGAAGTGCAACTACTTCTTAGCTGAGGGGGGCTAACGCTAACTGCATGCTTTGATGTTGATGACTGCCTCTGGCTACTCAACTGTAGTGCCACTTGCCATTTGATTTGCTCTTGCATTCTTGCATACATGTTTAGTTCTTGCTCCTATGATTGAAGCACCGCCTCCTCTAACCTGTAGATCCACTCTACCTCCTCATCCTTCCTTCGCTGGCGACTTCTGTAGGTAGCGGCGTCCTCAGGGAAGCCATACTACCACGAAATCAACCCTTTGCCTCGCGTTCGCCCATAGTGTTCATGAGTCTGGAGGGCGTACGTCAGTCCATCCTTCTCTTAGTTGGGCACAAAGGCACCACTGGTAGAAGCATCTACAATATCGATAAGTCTTTGTGCTACTATTCCGATTTCCCAACCAATAACCGGCTCCCGGTCTGTGGGTCCAGTGATCCCCCATGCGCGAAAAATCAATTCTTGAAGCATTCAGGCCAATCAAAAATGGATGGATCCCTTTGGCAAGCAGGTCTGCTTCCATTCTTTGCCACTTTGGAATGGCACTCCTGTAGCCACCTGATCCTGTTTTATGATGGTATACCTTCTGCCATGGTATACCTTATGCTGTGTATTTTATTGGTTCCTTCTCACCCGTTCCTCACCCTCTTTCGAGGTCTTGTACCTCACAAATTCAGGCCAGTCGTCCCTCAACTTTTTGTATGGGCTATTTTGACTAAAATCTGGAGTCAGATTCTTCTTGACAAATTCATTGTACAACTTCTTTTTTTAGGTCTGGAATTGTGTGGCCATCTTCTTGAGAGCCCAACTTTTAACTAGTTTTCTTAAATCTTCACCTGCTGGTAGATTGAAATGTGCAGTGACTAAATCCCAAAGAACGTCCTTCTCTCGTTCAGAGACAAATTGATCAGAGGATCAACCTTCTTCTTTTTCCATTCACGGACGCTGATTGGGACCCTGTCCCTAACAAGAACCCCAGAGTGGTTTACGAACTTCTTTGCATTTTTTTGGCTAGCGCGGTTCATCGGTATTAGGATCGACTTCTGTGATTATGTAGTGGCCCTCCAACGGTTTTGTAAGGTTTCACACACTCTTACTACTTTTCGTCGACGTCGTCAATCTAGAGGGCTGCATACGTAGAAACACAAAGATTGAGTAATACATACATACATATATATATATATATATATAAATTATTGGAACTATGATTAATATCATATATATAAGAGATGCAAGATTATTAACAAATATACATCGCCAGCATTTTCTTGCACAGGATTTTCTTGCACAAGAAGTTATTGCTCATCTTCAAAATTCAGTAAGTATTAAGAGCCATCATTGAACTCTGGGTCGTTCTGGTTGGGGCCATATTGAGTGTCGGCATTGATAATGTTCATCATGGCCTCATTCTGGTCATAGTCGTCTTGCGGCTTGGCCATCTTAATTACCACAACTATATATAAATGAAAACCATACACTTGTCATGCATATGCAAATGTAGCGAGTTAGTGGCTTAAACTTAAATAACTATATATAGACTTCACACTAATTATGAAGAATCAAATTCAAATATATATAACTATATAGAATTTAGGGTTTTTATTTACACCTTCGTTAGGGTTTGGAGCGGAGGTCGGTAGGGTTAGGGTTTGGAGCAGAGCTTGACCGGGTTAGGGTTTGGAGTGGAGTTTAGGATATTAGGATATATATCAACATTAGTGTATATAAATATATAAAAATTTATGTCACACTAATAATGTCAATATATCAAAATTCATATATATATATATATACCAAAAAAATCATAGCACTAATAAAAACAATCTTTTCAATTGTGACAAAGATTCAAATATATTTCTACAACTATATATTGTAGTACACTAGTATGTTTTTTCTACAATTCATAGCACTCAACATTTTTTCTCTCTCTCTATATATATATTAAAGTAAACTACTACATTTTTCCTATTTTGTCTACAAATAAAATTAATCTATTTTTTCTATGCCAAAAAAATAATATTCACACACACATCACACACACTCATACACATACCACATATGCACACACACTATTGCTCAGATGTGTGCAAACGGAGTTCCTCTGGCGAGCACGGCGAGGGATGATGGCGAGCATGAGCACGAGATCATGGTGAGCGCTATCGAGCACGGCGGGGCCGAGGCGCGCGCGACGCGCCGACGGCTGGCCGGAGATGAGGATGACAAGCGCGTGCACGTAGAGCTAGACGGGGACAAAGTTCGCGCGTGGACGATGCGCTCTGGCAGCGAGGACGAGTGAGGGCGCTGGCGGGACGGTGAGGCGAGGGCGCCGGCGGGGTGACGAGGCCGGTGCTGGACTGGAGATGATGCAGACGAGGATGACATGCTCCGGCGGCAAGGATGAGCGAGGGCGCCAGAGGGGTGACAAGGACGACACGCATGGAGCTGGGGACAAAGCGCGCATGTGATGAGAGGCGGTGCTGGAGGCAGGCGCATGGAGTCGGCGATGACGAGGATGAGGATTGACGACGACGGCGGATCCAAATCAGATTTGGGCAAGGGTGAGGATCACGGCGGTGGATCCAGATCTGGGCATCGCGCACGAATAGGAGAGCCATGAGCCAGGCCACCGGTGGAGATGGCGAGAGAGGTGCGCGCATGTGGAGGCTGTGCTGGTAGCACGGTGGCTCTCGGGCAAAGAAGACGAGATGATGGAGGAGGAGAAGAGAGGAGGCGATATATAGGAAGGACCTTTAGTTCCGGATGAAGCCATAGCCCGGGACTAAGCGTCCTTTAGTCCTGGGTGATGGTTAGAACCGGGACTCAGCCACGACCCGGGAGTAAATGCAATTTTTGGTGGGTCGCGAAAACGCAGCCCATCTGTACTCCCGGGTGGTTGATCCATCTGGGAGTAAAGGTGGGCTGTAGTTTGGCTTTCCGCCAGTTTTTTAAAGTTTTTCCTTTTTTATATATTTCTTTTATATAAATATCTAGAGAGTTGTTAATTGCCTAGTAAATAAAATATTAGTCAACAAAATACAAAAAAATTCCTGGACCTGGTTTTGCGTTATTGTACACGAAAAAAATCTATAACCTAAACTCTTTTGTTTTACCGTATCAATATTTAACATAGTGTAAATAATAATCACAATTTCCACCATGCAAAAATGTACTTCTTAACTAAAATCATTAAAACTATTGCTTTTCAATAGGAAATTAGTTTTCACATCTTGTTAACGTTGATCATTTGGTTTTTCGTATCACATTCTCCACAACAAATCCACCGTCAAGCAGAAAATTTATTTAAACCGTAGAAAATATGAAAAACACGATAGAAAAATCTAAAGTCACAATTATTACATAATAGGTCTAATACATCACCAGATCAAGCGGGAAGAGCAATGAACTTCTTCTTGACATATGTCCCTTGGTTATGATCGCGCTGTAACCATGAAGTGTCCTCATCATTTAGCAGGACGCTTGGGTCGCTGTTCAATATGAAGGGCAGAATTCCGTCATTCTTTTCATAATCTTTTGACATGTCAGACCTGTCCTCGATTGCCACGATATTTGTTTTCCCTAAAAAAACTATGTGGCGCTTTGGCTCATTGTCTAAGATGTTGTTGTTTTTCCCTTTCTTCGGTTTGGTGGGTATGTCCTTCACATAGAACACCTAATTCACATCCTTGGCTAAGACGAATGGTTCGTCTCTATACCTAAGATTGTTGAGGTCCACTGTTGTCTTTCCGTACTGATGGTCAACTATTACCCCACCTCCGGTCACCCTCACCCATTGGCACCAAAACAAAGGGACCTTAAAATAAGGTCCATAGTCTAGTTCCCATATCTCTTCTATGCGGTCATAATATGTTTTCTTATTCCCATTTGGGTCCGTGGCATCTATGCGGACACCACTATTTTGGTTGGTGCTCCTTTTATCTTGGGCTATCGTGTAAAATGTATTACCATTTATCTCGTACCCTTTGAATGTCCGGATATGCCAAGATGGTTCCCTAGACAACAAGTATAGTTGCTCATCTAGACTCTCGTCACCCTGATCGTTTTTGCAACCAACTGCCGAAAGTTTCCATGTGCCAACGCGTAATCCAGGCTTCAGTCCTCCTCGAGAATTCGCCACGTACAATGTCCTTGTGTATCTCAATATACGGATCCACCAAGGAGGTGTTCTGCAGAACTATGTAGTGTGTTCTATGGAAATAATCGTCCTCCTTGCCAATATATGGTTTCTTCCCTAGTGTTCCTTTTCCACTTAGTCTCCCCTCATGCCGTGATTTAGGAACATCAATCGGGTCAAGGTCAGGAATAAAATCAACGGAGAACTCAATGACCTCCTCTGTTCCATAGCCCTTGGTGATGCTTCCTTCTGGCCGAGCATAGTTGTGAACTATCAGCGCAAAAATGTGGCGATGTGCCTGACACACTGCAAGCCGGATGATCTGAGCGGAGTCAAACCGGAGATCTACTTGGCTTCAACACAGGACCAGTCGATCCTAAAAACCCCAAAAGCATGCCAATCAATTTAACCTGAAATTGACAAGGAGAGAAAGTTTTATCAGTAGTTTAGGGTGGATCATGCTGGTGTTGCCCAAACAGTTCCAAGTATGCTGCTTCGAGAGTAGCCAAATAGGGGAATCGACTAGATAGCCAATACGAAGAGAAATCGACTGTTAAGGACTGTGATGCTCGTGGGTCATGATTGATTTATGATAATAAATACAATGCATCTAGATATAAGTAACATCATCAGCTAGATGAATATAACCAGTGTAAAGCATTGAGCTGATAAATTTAACAAGAAAAGATATAACATGCGAACAAATGGACTGTCTAGTACAGATGAATCTATAAACACTCTGAATCTAATCTGTTACCATCAACAGTGAGGTTCGACCGGATCGATATAGCTATGATAATGATAACAAACTGAAGCCAAAGAATTCATAAAACCATCTATATATTGACAGGTTCATGAAAAACACGCTATATGTGTCAAGGCACAGGCGAATTGGCTAAAATAGCCGATGCATGCATAGCAAACAAAAAGAGTACATATCTCAATCATGAACAAAGCCACTAATTGATAATCTCTAATCCAAAGTCTTACTAGTGAGGTTCAACCGGGTCGATGCAGCTATGGCGTGGTGTCATTAAATTAGATCTCATTAACTAGTGAGTTTATTCAAGATTAGAACATGTCTTTGAATACATACTATATTAAATTAGATCTCATTAAATTAGATCTCATTAACTAGTGAGTTTATTCAAGATTAGAACTCCCTTGCAGGATGCTGAATCCAATCCCGCAAATGTGGACAGAAAAGGGCATGCTATAGAATATTGTCCACCATGTCTGATCTCAAGAATGGGATCAACCGCATCCACACTGAAAGAAACTGATGAAAACCCAAGCTGCCCCTCTAATTGTAACATATTAATCTTTAAAATGCAAGGCAGCTCAAGGGGTAACCTAGAAAACCATTACTGGGAAAAGATTTCGCAGAACAAGACCATCAACTGCTCAGGTAAAACAATTCATCCTCTTCTCAAAATGATATTCAATTTCTAATTCTGATTCTTTCCTCATAGTTATCAACCATCACATCCCAATTGGCTCTGGGTGCTGAACTGTTGTCCCAGGCGTCTAAATCAGCACCAACTAAACCTTCATCGGCCAATCCTCAAAAGGAGCTGATTTCAGTTAAAACAACCGATGCTTCTAAGACAGCAGAAGATGAGAACCCATCCATTTCACTCACTGATGCTGCCAAGGTATCTCCTCAAAACTCTTAATTTTTATTTAATTTTCACTCTTTTCTGACCATTTACCATGTCAAACACTCCCTGAAGAAACATTCACGGAAGAGCAAAAGTCTAACAGTCCACCAGTTGAAAATGATCCTATTGATGTTGACACCCAGATTGTCGAACCTACCTAGTTTGTCTTCCTGCAACCAACATAATCTTTTTGAAAAATTTCCCTGATGTCTGCAGATACCATCACCGAAAGTTTAGAGCCGATTCAACCCGATACCATGGGTGCATCATCAGTTGTTCCTTCTCCTTAGATAGAAACTACCCCAGAAAAGGTACCGTGTCTCCTCATTCTTCTTATTTTCAAACAACTTGTTACTTAACAAAAAAATTTCCTTACCCACCTGCAGGCACTTAACTCACCAGCTCTGAGCTACTCTTTCAATTTTGAGGAGTATATAGATGAAGATGAAATCAGCTCATCAGCCATCTCTTCCAAAGCAGACTTGATAGAGGAAACCAAAAATTGATTAAAAGACATGTTGCCAATGCTTGAAAAAGATATAGCCGATTTGGTCTAGGATGCAAATCTAGTCAAAAGAATTTTCTTAGCCATTAAGGGTAAGTTGCCTTCGAATCTTGCTGAGGTTCTAACACCTTTGTCCAACATTGAGGATCAAGCTCCAAGAGTGAAAAGAGCTCAGAGAAACCTAGCTGATCGCGAAGCTTTATTGGCCAAGAAGAACTCCAACAAACAGGAGGCTAAAGAGCTGGCATAGCTAATCGATAACTTGAAGAACTCCTCCCTCAGGATTGAACCAGAGCTGACCTAACTAAAAGCCAAGTGTGCAGAACTCAAGAAGGAACTGGAGAACATGAAGGCTACCATCGATTGCCATGAGTCCAATCTAGCTCAAATACCCAATGCCATTAATAAGAAGAAACAGGAAATGCTGACCAAGGTCAAAGAAGGTAAACCCATCCACAGCAACCTCGAGAACATCCATGGATCAGCCGAAGAAGATAAGCAAGAAATCGCATAAGTCGATGCTATCCGGCTAAAAGCATTGAAAGTAATCTAGGATGTTCTAAACTTGTAATTCATATCAACATTTGTAACATATATTTTGTGTGGAACCAATGATAACCTTATTTTCCACTGATCTATTGTATCTCTTATCTCGGCTAAAGAGCCGATTCCAGATCTCTAACTTTAATCCAATTATCTGAAAACACGGCCTCCACCAAGAAAACTCCTCAATCTTCCGTTCTCAATTATCAACGCCGCATTCTCTTCGGCATTAGTAGGGCGGCGCTTTACCTTCTATTAATTGCAGTTACTCTTCACACATCCTGAGATATCTACCATCTCGTCTCTGTAGCTATAAATACCAGCCAAGGGCTCTGGCCTCAAACACATCTACACTTGCAACCGCCTTCATTTTCTCGCATCTTTCAATCTTCACAAAACATGTAGCGGTTCCTTCCTCCTCGCCGTAGATCCAAACAAAATCCATGGCCGACAAGGACAACCATGGCAAATGTGCAGTCGAGGAGGTTCTAGAGGAGAACCTGGCGATGAGCCAGCGCCTCCACCATATGAGGTAAGATCAACGTTTTCTGCTTATGGCAATGAATCCTTCTAACCTATTTACATGTTCGTCTTAAATGATAGCCTCTAGCCACTTCCTCCTAGGGCCGGCGAGCCTTCTGCCGCTGCATCTGCTGCTGCCCCCGCGCCGGATTCATCATCGGACTCCTCCGACTCCTACAATGGGGATGATGCCTAGTGTTTCCTCTGGGAGTGGAGGGCGGCCTAGGACCGTTACTCCAAGGCAACTCAGGAGAACGGTCAGCTTGAAATCTACCTCGGGGCCTCTCATAGCCGTCCTCCTCGCCGCCAAGGAAGAGGCCAGCGTTGCTTGAGCGTGGCTGGCCAAGTCCGACGCCATGGTGGTGGGTAAGATGAACTCCAATAAAACCCTTATTTCAATTTCCATTGTCTTTGTCTTGATAGCCCCTTTATTTCTGTGATTTCCAGCCTTGACAGTGCAGTTGGAGAACCTCGAACTGGTGGCGAATGCGGCTACGGCGGCTGTCAACGCCCGAAGCCCTCTCTGCAACAACTACATGCACGATGTTCTGGCGCGCATCTAGGAAATCGCCCTCCACGGCGATCACCGCGGCGTGGCGGAGGCCCTGGCCACGGCATAGTCTAGACTAGGCATGTCCTTCGCACCATAGAGCCGAGCTTTCCGATGGCCGATGGCCGATGACCCGATATGCATGAGGACCTGATCGAGGACTTTGATGATGCCGTAGCGGCCATCGTGGACATCACCTCAGCCTAGGACATTATAAAGTTTTTGAGTAGTTTGTACTAGGAACAAACTATGAATAAAGTCCTCCTTTAAGAACTCATCTCTGAATTCGATTATCATGATCGTCTGTATGTATGTTTGTTTCTTACTCTATAGGCGATACATGACGTATCGGCTTTCACCCCTCCGGGTCTGTTTTTTGAACCAAAGACGATACCCTTCTGGTATCGGCTATTAGAGCCAATGACTAAACAAATTGGCTGTCAAGTATTAATCCAAATGCTAGGATAATATTTCTTTAGATGCTTTCCATTGACCGCTCTTTGATAAGTTGCAACAACATTCTTCAAACCAAAGGTCATTACAATCCATTGAAATAAGCCAATCGCGTTAGGGCACCTAAAAGCTGTATTTGCTATGTCTTGCTTAGCCATAAAAATTTGATTATATCCTGCATTGTCGTCCATAAAACTAATAACCTTGTGCCCGACTGCTGCATCTACTAACATATCGGCTATTCACATCAGATAACCATCCATGGGTGTAACCTTGTTCAGATCTCTAAAATCGATGCAAACTCTTAACTTCCCATTTTTCTTATACACATGAACAACACTCGATATCTACTCTGCATAACGTCGGATAAATTTTGCTTCTAGTAACCTTTCAGTCTCCTTTTTGATATCATCAAGAACATTTAGGTTAAATCTCCTTGGAGCTTGTTTAAATGGCTGATATCCAGGTTTGATTGGCAATTGATGTTCAATAATTGATCGATCTAGACTAGGCATCTCATAATATTCCCAAGCAAAACAATTTTTAAATTCCTTTAATAAATCAATGAACTCTTGCTTATACTCAGGATCCAACTTAGCACTTACATACGTCGGCCTAGGCCTATCTCTAGGACCAATATCTATCTCCTCTAACTCATCAGCTGACGTAAAGCCATGTCCTAATTTATCATCTGTTTTCACCAAAATTTGGTAAGCCTATCCTAGAAAGGAAGAGATAGGTCGATGATGTGAAAAGCAAGAAAATTTCCTAATTAAATGATATTTATGAGCTGGCTAGAAAATATTATTTAATAAATTTGAGAGAGACATAACATCCAGGTGCATATCAGGATGAAAGAAACAAGGACACGTATCAAACAAGGAAGCTTCATCGGTAAGGATTCTGCATAAGGGAAATTAGAGTCCATGTATCTCGATATTTCTTTTTGTTATCTAGTCATGTTTGTTTAGGACTCTTATCAGCCTAGGGTATAAATATAAACCCCCAGCTATTGTAACAAGGACATCCAATCAATCAATATAAGTTACTTTCTTTTTTCGGCTCCGACCAACCCTTAGGAGTAGGAGTAGAGTAGATCTCGGCGAGTTCTTCAGCAAGCAGGGCTGCATCGGTTCGGCCAACCTCCGGCTTGTCTGTAATTACCGTCATGGCTTATACTTCTGTTTGTACAGCTACATCGATCCGGTCGACCTCCACTACGAGCTCTAGTATAAGCTAGTTATTGATCTTTATCTAGCTCAAGTATGGCTGCATCGATCCAGTCGACCTCCACTGCTCGGATTATATTAAGGTCAAGTTATCGGCTCTACCTAAGGGTGGCGTCCTTTGGGTAGATTCATTAAGTTACCGATCTTGCTGATGTTCTTACTGTCATTAGTCTTTTCAACAACATCAATCTGCCTGGTCGATATCGATCTAGATCGGCCTCATATCCTTTGGGTCCATCGTTCGCTTTGTTACAATGCGATGATTCTTATTTTCAGCGACGGGTTATGTTTTATTGACTATTCTACTTCGATCTTGGTCACGCATAGTACGCGGTTAAGGCACATATGGTCTTGAAGAGGTTTGTTGGTTGGTTAAATCTGATCTAGAGTTCGTTGTTATGGCTGTAACGATCCAGTCGATCCCCACTGATAGCACTTTAGATTGGAGGATGCTTGTTGGTAGACTTGTTCTCAATCAGGCGTGACCTTAACTGTTTGCTATGCCTGCATTGGCTAAATAGCCGATTGCCTATGCTTTAATGCCTACAACGCATCTCCATGATTCTGTTTAATGTGAATAGATCTATGTACTTTAAAGGTTTGATTTGTTGTCTTTATCACGACTGCCACCGATCCGATCGAACCCCACTGTTAGAGATAGTATGTTAAGTTTGATGAGTTCATAGGTTTGTACATGTTGAATAGTCGATTGTTCACACGCCGTAGTCCCTTTTCACCTGAATCGGCTATTTCAGCCGATTCGCTCGAGCTTTCACACATATAGCAGGTCTTTTGGAAAGCCTATCAATGTATTGATGGTTTTATGGATTCTTCGGTTTTAGTTTGTTATTATCATCATAGTTGCCATCGATGCGGTCGAACCTCACTGTTGATAGTAACAGATTAGATTCAGAGCATTTGTAGATCCGTTCGTACGAGATAGTCGATTTGTTCGCATGTTATATCCTTTCTCGTCAAGTTCATCGGCTCAATGTTTCATACTAGTCATACTTTATCTAGCTGATGATTTTACTTATATCCACATGCATTATACTCATCATCAAGCCCACTGGATCACCGGCACGGGTGAGCCGAGCACTCACCGGCATCGCCAACCACGACTGACATTGTCCGACCACACACTATGACCAGAGGTAGGACAATGATGGTTTGTGGTCGGCACCACTAGTGTGTGCTCAGCAACACTGGTGAGTGGTCGGAGGTCTAGTGGGCTAACACTGGCTGCTCCCAAAGCAGCACACTTGGAACTATCTAGGCAAGACCGACATGTTCCACCTTAAATTACTGATAAACTTTCTCTCCTTGTTGATTGCAGGTCAAATTGATTGGCATGCCTCGGGAGGAATACATAGGGTCGACGGGTCCTGCGTGAAGCCAAGTGAATCTCTAGGCTCATCCTAAGCAGATCCTCTCGGCTTGCTGTGTGTCGATATTTTCGTGCCGACACCATCTGTACCATCTATTGGATTATCCATTAAAACAAACTCTCAGAGCCAACTGCTTGGATCGGTTGTTGGCTTTCATCATTGATCTTAATGAAGCCTCCTTACCATAGCTTGCCAGAAAAACACTCGAAATCTTCTAGTTCCCAATACATTGGGTCAGTTGTTGCTATGCTCATAGAATCATCAGCATGAACCAGCTCAACATCATCTCCATGACATTGAATCAAGCATTGATGCATAGTCAATGGTACACAACAATTTGCATGAATCCAATCACAACCAAGGAGTAAACTGTATGAACCCTTTCCATCAATGACAAAGAATGTAGTGAGCAAAGTCTTACTTCCAATTGTCAATTCAACGTTTATTGCCCCTTGGTCTTGGATGCATTACCACCAAAATCCTTAAGCATCATGTCAGTCTCAATCAAATCTCCTGGTCCCTTACCAAGCTTGCGAAAGGTAGTATAAGGCATAAGATTAACAGAAGCACATCCATCCACCAACATTTTGCTCATCGGCTTCCCATCAACAAAACCTTTCAATATAAAGCCTTCGAGTGTCGATGCTTGACTGGCTTATCAAATATAGCTTGTTATATCACTGTCAATTTGACAACCATCTCCTCATATTCTGATTCATCTAAATATGAATAGACTTCTTGATCTGCTAGAGCTCTAAATTCTGACGGCAAAAGAAAAGCCATTTGAATATTAGCCGATGGTTGACCTTTATCGGTTGTTTGTTTAGCACACCATATTTGAGGTTTACCAGATTTTTGAGCCTGTTCTAGCTCTCTATTCCTTAAGCGTTGTACCCTTCTTTTCTAACTTCTTGTTAAACCTCCTGGACACCATTGCCCTTTCTGCCAAACATATTCTTCCTCATTACCTTCCTCTTCATAATCAACCCAATTTTGATCGACAACTCGCTTCCCTAGCCGATCATGAATACTTCTATTTTTTAAGCGCCAATCCATATTATCATGATGATACTCAATTTGAGCATGGATAGACCGGTGGTTGGCTTGAAATTGTCTAAACTCCTAATATTGTTCACTATACTCTGGGTAATTATTTCTAGTAGGCAATTTCAAACCTTCATTCCAACAATGTCTAAAAAAACAATTCCAGTGTAATTCAACTTGTTCTCTTTCATACCTCTCTTCTTCTTATTGACGCTGATATTCTTTCTCTTCCAACCAACGCTGATAATCCCTTTCTTTCTGCCGTTGCCATTTATTCAACAAGATTTGAGATGTAACACGTGGCCTCATTGCCCCGTTTCTTGACGTCTCTCCCTGCTCATATCGGCTCTTCTGTTGGTCACGACGCCTTTTAATTTCTCTATATTCATCAGCTGATATTTACATCTCTGGATCAACTGTTCTAGTTTCTTTTGCTCTAGTTGATGTTAGGACTTTAGTCTTCTCTTTGAGCAACTTAGTATCAACCATATTCTGATCTCTTGGGAAATGATTATCATCAACTTTTATCTTTTGTGGTGTATCAAATTTAAGCTTCCCTTGCTGAATAGCCCTCTATATATGTTGCCGGAAAATTTTGCACTCATTAGTAGAATGAGTAGTAGCGTTATGAAATTTGCTGAACTTCTTATTCTTCAACTGATCAGGAGGTAACATAACATGATTGGCGGGCAATTTGATCTGTCATTTTTTAAGCAAGAAATCAAAACGCTTATCTTATTTTGTGATGTCAAAATCATAACTTTTTTCAACTCCTTTTCCCCAATGATTCGGCACCATCACTGTCTTCTTACCCCAATTCCATTCAATTGCAGCAATATCCTCTTCTTCATTATCCTCACCATCATCATCAACTAAATATAGATTATAAGCTTCAGCAATTGCTGCATTCTTCTAGAATCGGATATCTCTGCGCATATTCTGGAATTGGCTATTAAGTGCTGCCACCCGTTGAGCCAACTGACCTAAATTGTCAAACTCTTACCCAAGCAGTTTTTCTCTCCATGTTGGCAACATTGCTTGAACAGCCAAAGCGGCTAGCTGATCATCAGTCAGATTCAATGAAAAGCACAAATTTCTAGTTTCTCAGAACCTCTGAAGAAACTCAACATCCGATTCATTAGTTCTTTGCCTTATGGTCGTCAAATCTTTGATTTTTCTTTTCTCCTATCCTAGTATAGAAATATGTATGAAACTTCTTCTCTAGGTCAGTCCAATTCTTCTCTAAGTCAGTTCAATTGGCAATAGAATTAACTAATAACGACGAAAACCAGGTGAAAGTTGGTCCTAACAGGGACGAAGAGAAAAAACGAACTCAATGAGCTTCTTCAATGGATGCTTCACCCAACTGTGTAAGATACCGACTAACATGTTCTATTGTACTTGTGCTATCTTGACCAGTGAACTTAGCAAAATTTGGAAGTCTGTAATTTGTAGGAAGAGCAACCAAATCATACCACTCTGGATATGGACACTTGTATGAAAAGGTCTGCCCTTTTGGTTTTAAACTGAACTAATTCTTCATCATTTCGGTTACTCTGAGCAACAACTCATCAGCATTTGAAGTTGGATTTCTTTGCAATTGCTAGCCCATCTGCAGATTAAAATTTTGGGTACCTTGATACCCTGGATTTGGAATCATATGAAGGGTTTTATAATCTGTGCCATAATGATATCCATGTGGAATCTCTATCTGTTGGGTCCTTTGCTGATTTGCTGCTTGAAGTCTGATTGTAAATGTTGAGATCTATATCTCTACGAATCCTTTGAACTGATGGTGCTATTTTTTGAGCCAACGGTGGTATTTGGCCTGATGTGCCAAAATTAACTATTTGATTTTGAACTTGTCTCATCGGTTGTTGCACATGCTGCACTGATGATCTAGGATTATACAGTATTTGATTAGTACCCTAAAGTTGCCCAGATGAGCTCTGAACTGCCTGGACATCATCATTGCCAGCTAGTGCTGCTTCCTGATGGCTAGAACTGGTTTGATTAGTTCTCTAAGTTGATGGATGTAGAATGTTGTAATAAGTCGGTCTAATCTGATCGATTAGATATCCATGAAACACCTCCTTCATGGTATTGTAGAATGTGTTCAAGAAAGCTGTATTATGATTCAATATGGCATCGTGAACAGACTTGTTGACAGCATCCACAAAGAAATGCCTATCATCGGCTTCATATGTATCTAACTGCCCATGTATCAAAACTCTTGGTAGTGGATATTTCTAAACAACTTTATTGTCACGTGTCTTGGTCTAGGACAACAAACATTTGTTCTGAAACTCATCTATAGCCTTACTAATGACATCTTTATCCTCATCAGGTAAGTCTTTATTAGACACCATAAGAATGTACCTGTTGTTGTGAGCTGCCATGACGATTGTGGTCCCAACAGGCATGCCAAAACATGTGTCGGCACAAAAATATGGCGATGCGCCTGACACACTGCAAGCCGGACGATCTGAGCGGAGTCAATCCAGAGATCTGCTTGGCTTCAACACAGGACCAGTCGATCCTAAAAATCCTAAAAGCGTGCCAGTCAATTTGACCTGCAATTGACAAGGAGAGAAAGTTTTATCAGTTGTTTAGGGTGGAACATGCTGGTGTTGCCCAAACAGTTCCAAGTATGCTGCTTCAAGAGCAGCCAAATAGGGGAATCGACTAGATAGCCGATACAAATAGAAATCGACTGTTAAGGACTGTGATGCTCGTGGGTCATAATTGATTTATGATAATAATTACAATGCATCCAGATATAAGTAACATCATCAGCTAGATGAATATAACCAGTGTAAAGCATTGAGCCAATAAGTTTAACAAGAAGAGATATAACATGCGAACAAACCGATTGTCTAGTACAAATGAATCTACAAACACTTTGAATCTAATCTGTTACCATCAACAGTGAGGTTCGATCAAATCGATATAGCTATGATAATGATAACAAACTAAAGCCAAAGAATCCATAAAACCATCTATATATTGGTAGGTTCATGAAAAACATGCTATATGTGTGAAGGCATAGGCGAATAGGCTAAAATAGCCGATGCATGCATAGTAAACAAATAGAGTACATATCTCAATCATGAACAAAGCCACTAATCAATAATCTCTAATCCAAAGTCTTACCAGTGAGGTTCAATCAGGTCGATGCAGCTATGGTGGTGTCATTAGATTAGATCTCATTAACTAGTGAGTTTATTCAAGATTGAAACATGTCTTTGAATGCATACTATGTTTGATTGGAATAGAGATAAAACAGCCGATCTAGTAGAATTAAGCCATCAATTATGAGATTCATAGTATGACCAGACTAGAAGACGACCAATTATGATGATATGATACCGATCTATCTCTATCTCAATCACATGATTTGTTATGATTAATGGAACATTAATAATAACAAGATCGATAACTGGTGAATCAATGAAAAACAGTAAGAAAAATCTTACTAATCTTAGCAGATTCTATAACTGGTGATATTATATTAAACAATAAGTTGTTTAACATAAAATCAATAACTTTAATCTATATTATGATTCATAAGAGATCAATCAGCTGATGTAGCCTTACAGATAATGATACAGATCGATAACTAACTTATATTATACTCGTAAAAGATCAATCGGCTGATGCAGCTTTACAAGTTTGATACAAGTCGTGACGGTACTCACAGACAAGCTGGATGTCAATCGGTCGATGCAGCCCTGCTTGTTGAAGAACTCATCGAGATCTACAGTACTCCTACTCCGAAGGGTTGTCATGAAGCCAGAAAAGTAATTGTATTGATTGATTGTTTGTTCTTTTACAATAGCCGGGGTCCAATATGTATACCCGGAACCTAAACATGAATCCTACTCAAATACGTCTCATTACAATTCTTGGAATAAAAGAAATCATTCCTAACTTAAGATAATTTGGATCATAATCTTTTTCTTTTTGTAGAGTCTGACATAGTTTTCCCCGATGCCATCCGTATGTAGTCCATTGTTATTTGCTTATGTCACCCAAAAAGAGTTGATCCCAGTACCACATCTAAATCAGCTGATATCGATCCTTACGTAATCAATTCCTTGATGACACAATCCTAGAAGTTTCGAGTTCCCGCGTTCTCTGTCCCAAATTTTGGTGTAAACATGAACATATTTCTTTAGGACTCTCATGAACTTCTCAAAGGGGAACATGTTGTGTAGGAACATAAGACCACGATTACTAATCTCTTTGATCAAATGAACTAGGAGGTGCGTCATAATGTTAAAGAAGAATGGTGGGAACACCAACTCAAAGCTAACAAGACATTGGACCACGTCATTCTGTAGCTTTGCTAGATGCGCTAGATTGATTGCCTTCTGAGAAATTGCGTCGAGGAATGCAGATAGTTTCACGGTGGCTAATCGTACATTTGGAGGTAGAATCCCTCTCAATGCAACTGGAAGCAATTGCGTCATAAGCACATGGCAGTCATGAGACTTTAAGTTTAGGAATTTCTTCTCTGCCACATTTATTATCCCCTTTACATTCAAGGAGAAGCCAGATGGGACCTTGATGCTGTTTAGGCATTCAAACATGCTTTCTTTCTCTTCTTTGCTAAGAGTGTAGCTGTAAGGACTTAAGTACTGGTGTCCATCATCTACCTTCTCTGGATGTAGTTTCTCTCGTTCTTTCATACACTATAGGTCCTGTCTTGCTTTTAGTGTGTCCTTAGACTTCCCATACACAACCATGAAGCCTAGCAGGTTCACACAAAGATTCTTCGTTAGGTGCATTACGTCGATCGCGCTGCGGACCTCTAGGACTTGCCAGTAGGGTAGCTCCCAAAATATGGACTTCTTCTTCCACATGGGTGCGTGTCTGTTAGCATCATTTGGAACAGGTTGGCTGTCAGGTCCCTTCCCAAAGACTACATGTACATCCTTGACCATATTGAATATATTCTCACCACTATGGTTGTCAGGCTTTGTTTGGCACTCTGCCTTACCTTTAAAATTCTTGCCTCTATTTCTTAGGGCATGATTCAATGGAAGAAATCGATGATGGCCCATGTACATGACCTTTCGACATTTTTTCAAAAATATACCTTCCATGTCATAAAAATAGTGCGTGCATGCATTATATCCCTTGTTTGACTGTCCTGAAAGATTACTAAGAGTAGGCAAATCATTGATTGTTACGAACAACAATGCTAGCAGGTCAAAGTATTCCTGTTTGTACTCATCCCACACATGTACACCTATGCTGCTCCACAAAAGTAGAAGTTCCTCAACTAATGGCCTCAGGTACACATCAATGTCGTTTCTAGGTTGCTTCGGGCCTTGGATGAGCACTGGCATCATAATGAACTTCCACTTCATGCACAGCCATGGAGGAAGGTTGTAGATACATAGAGTAACAGGCCAAGTGCTATGACTGCTGCTCTGCTCCCTTAAAGGATTCATGTCATCCGTACTTAAAGCAAACCTTAAGTTTCTTGCGTCATCTGCAAACTTCAAGAATTCTCTGTCGATTGCTCTCCACTAGGACCCATCAGCGGGGTGTCTCAACATATCGTCTACCTTATGGTCTTCTTTGTGCCATCGTAGCAACTTTGCATGCTCTTTGTTTCTGAACAAACATTTCAAGCGTGGTATTATAGGAGTATACCATGTCACCTTGGCAGGGATTCTCTTCCTAGGACATTCACTATCGCCCTAAACATCACCAGGGTCATCTCACCTTATCTTATATCATGATGCATGGCATACCGGACATGCATCCAAATTCTTGTACTCATCGCAGTAGAGGATGCAGTCATTAGGACATGCATGTATCTTCTGGATTTCTAATCCTAGAGGGCAGATGACCTGTTTTGCTGTGTATGTAGTGATGAGCAATTCATTTGCCTTCAAAAGCATCTTCTTTGCGATAGTCAGTAACTCCCCAAATCCCTTGTCGGATGTACCATTCTTTGCCTTCCATTGTAGCAATTCAAGTGTGGTACCCAACTTTTTTTGCCCCTCTTCGCAAGTCGGGTATAGCAATTTCTTGTGATCCTCTAGCATGCGCTCGAACTTGATCTTCTCCTTTTCACTTTTGCATTCTCTTTGTGCATCACGGATGGCCTGACCAAGATCATCAGCGGGCTCATCTTCTGCCGCTACCTCTTCTTTTGCTTCTCCCTTGCTATATCATCAAAGGCACCATATTAAGTAAAACTACGAATAATAATGTTGTCATCATCCCCTTCTTCTTCTTCTTCCATTATAACACCTCTTTCTTCATGCTTAGTCCAACAAATATAGTTTGGCATGAAACCCGACGTAAACAGGTGTTCGTGTAGGATCCTTGAGCAAGAATAATCCTTCTCATTCTTACATAGAACACATGGGCAACACATGACTCTAGTCTGTGTGTTTACCTTGGCCACATTTATGAATTCATGCATGCCCCTAATGAACTCTAGGGAGCAACGGTCCGCGTTGTACATACATTGCCGGTTCATCTGCATTACATGATTTACACCACATCAAAAACTTGTAATAACCCATATTATACAACATGCATGATTAGTAGTTAATTAAAAGATCCAAAATATCTATCAATCAACATGATTAATTAATATCCTATACCTCGAACATTAATTTATTAAAGCCTTGATACAATGTAGACAATCCCAAATAGCACTAAACAAACTAAACCTACAATGCACTTCATTAGTATAAGGATTTCACGACCAATTCCAACTAAAATAGATGGATCATTCTTTTGCTGGTTCACTACATCATCATACAAAGGTGCACTCTCATCAGTCGCCTCAGTCACCTTTGCAAGAGATTTTTGGACGTGCTCAACATACTCTTCCTCCAAGTACCAACTATCACATGATCCAGTGCCATCCCACTGAAATTACAACAACAAATCAAGAACTTTAATCAAAATCATCATGAAAAATGGCTACAAAGTATAACAAAACATGACAAAAAAATTACTCACTTCGTGATCTGGGCACGTGTAGAAGATGCGCCCTTGGTTGGGACCCTTCTTCTTCACCCTGTACTCCCTCACAGTCTTCTACCCACACTTGCCGCACGCAATGAGATGGAGGCCCGGCCTCAGTCGCTTAGGGACCCCATGCGAGGCTGAGGACCCAGAAGCAGTCTCCATCTATGACTCTCTATACTCATTTTCATTAACTACTATAAATTTCTTATTTTATGAACCATGAAATTAAATGAGCTATATACTAAAAAACCTTTTATTTCTCTATTTCTATACCATGAAATGAGGCAATGAAAGGTGCATACTAGTTTTGATGAGCTACTATAAGATTCATTCATCTACATATGCAAACTATCAAGTGATTTTGAGCTCAAATGGCATATAAGTTAAAAATATCCACCATTATTCCCAATCTAGAAAACCAAAATTTTCTCTATTTCTAGACCATGAAATGAGGCAATGAAAGGCGCATACTAGTTTTGATAAACTACTATAAGCTTCCTTCATCTTCATATTCAAACTATCAAGTGATTTCGAGCTAAAATGGTGTATAAATAAAAAAGAATCCACCATCATTCCCAATCTAAAAAACCACAAAATTCTCTATTTCTAGACCAAGAAATGAGCCATGCTAGTGATGAAACATGGGAGGATGAAGTCGGTAACCTTTAGAACCAAAGAATGGATGAAGGAATGAAGTCTTCACCAATCCCACAAGCATGAACTCCTTCCACAAGCTAGAACAGAGAGCAGGCAGAGAGCTTGAAATGGCTTGGGCTAGGGGAGGAAGAAGGGGAAAGTATATAGCCTGGGACATGTAGTCCCGGTTTGTTGTATAAACTCAGACTATAGGTACAATTCTAGTCCCGGTTAGAGCCACCAACCGGGATTAAAGATTTAGTCACGGCTGGTAGCTCCAACCGGGACTGGAGGGTGACCTTTAGTCCCAGTTTGAGCCACCAACTAGGACTAAAGGTCCCCTCCTGCTCTCCCCTGCTAAAGCTGCGCCTCTAGCCATTGGGCAGGGGACTTTAGTCCCGGTTGGTAGCTCTAACCGGGACTAATCCTTTCTTTATTTCCAGACCCAAAAATGACCGGGACTAAAGCCTTGAACCAAAAGTTTGTTCTCTACTAGTGGTATATGGTCGTTGGTCCAAAAGCCTTGACCCGAAGGATAGTCCCCATAGTCTTTCTATTTCTTTGTTTCAAGTACCCCCTATCCATCTCGCTCTATACTGCCAAAGCATATGTCAAAATTATGGAAATTTCTTAGATCAGGAAGCACCAAATCATGGATAAATAAAAGCCATCTCAAAATGACCAATACTTTTAGTTTACAACATATGAATTCAGAGTTCATTCACTTAGTAATGATATTACAAAGCGAAGATACAAAACATGAAAAACAATCTAATTCCCTTATTATCTAATCAAATTTGCAATAGTAGTCAAGAAACCTATAAAGGACATATAGAATGGTAGATAGCCATCTCACCTGTGGAAAATTATCTATCTTGAAGAACTTTGGTAAGGTCACAAAAATCTTATAACTATAGCAGAAAAAATTATACCAAAAGTTAAAGCCATTGATGATTCAAATACTTGTGGAGTATATGAAAATGCCCTATAATATACAACACGAATCTTTTGTCAGCGTTATGCTTCTTTTGAAGAGTTTTTTTCCCAATTCTTTGATCAATAAAAATGAAGTAAGTCTATGTTATGCTTCATTTGTATTGATAAAAAAATTGGGAAAAACACCTGTTCAAAAGAAGCATAAGGCTAGTCAAAGACCGGTGTTATTATGGAAGCTACAATCTTGGTGCTCACCATGGCTTAATTTGTGTCTATGCCTTGGAGATATTAGTGTTGTACATTTTTCATACCTTCAACAAGTCTTTGAATGGTCCATTAGCTGCAAGTTTTGGCATAAATTTTGTTGTTGTGGTTATATTTTTTTGCCAATTTATCAACGTTCCTCAAGATGATTTCCTAGGGGTGAGATGACTATGTGCCCTTTTGCAGGTCCTCTATAGGTTTCTTGATTACTATAACCAATTTGATGGGGATAACAAGGGAATTATCTTGTTTGTCCCTGTTTCCTTATCTTCACTTCCTAATGTAATAAGTGAATGAACTTTGAATTTTTTAGTGTGTTCATTTGTTATGACTGAAATTATTGTTCAGTTGGCATGTTGTTTCTCTATGATATGGTGCTTCAAATCCTAGAAATCCCCATCACTATAATGTATGCTTTGTTCTCATGAGTAATTCTTCTATGTGAATGCAATAGCGAATGAAGATCTTTTCTGGCCAAAGGATAGTCAGCTTCATTGATGAAATCCTTCACATACCACTGCCATGATGTCTTGTCTTATGCAGTGACTATTTTGCCTTTACACCCAACACAACTTCTATTCTGTGGCTTCCTTTCCTTATTCTCTTTCTTTATGTGCTTTGCTTCATGCTCATGAAAGAAAGGACATGTAGAAAGGTAGATAACCATCTCACCTATGGAAAATTATCTATCTTGAAGAACTTTGGTAAGATCACAAAAAACTTATAAATACAACAGAAAAATTTATAGGAAAAGTTAAAGCCACTGATGATTCAAAGACTTGTGGAATATATGAAAAATGTATAGCCCTAATATATCCAAGTCATACATAGAAAATAAACCATGGTGAGGACCAAGAATACGACTTCATAACAACACCAATCTTTGATCAACATTTTGCTTCTTTTGAAGAGGGTTTTTCCAATTCTTTGATCAGTACAAATGAAGCCAGTCAATGTTATGCTTCATTTGTATTGATGAAGAAAAGGGAAAAACACCTCTTCAAAAGAAGCATAATGCTGGTAAAAGGCTAGTGCTATTATGAAAGTTGCATTCTTGGTGCTCACAATGGTTTAATTTGTACCTATAACTTGGAGATATTAGTGCTACAATTTTTCCATACCTTCAACAAGTCTTTGAATGGTCCATTAGCTATAAGTTTTGGCATAAATTTTGTTGCTGGAGTAATATTTGTTGCCAACTTATCAACGTTCTTCAAGACGATTTCCTAGGGGTGAGATGACTACGTGCCTTTCTGCAGGTCCTCTATATATAGGTTTCTTGATTACTATAGCTAATTTGATGGGGATAATAAGGGAATTATCTTGTTTGTCCCTGATTTGTTATCTTCACTTCTTAATGTACTAAGTGAACGGACTCTGAATTTTTTTAGTGTGTTCATTTGTTATGACTGAAATTATTGGTCAGTTGACATGGCTTTTCTCCATGATATGGTGCTTCAAATCCCAGAAATCCCCATCTCTATATGAAACGACCTAGGATGCCGCCTAGAGGGGGGTGAATAGGCGTTTCTGAAAAATTACACCTTTAAATGCGGAAACAGTTAGTAAAGTGAGTTTCTAAAATGGAAACTCCAAATAAGAGTAATACCACCCCTCACAAGTTAGCCACAGAGTATGTAAAAGATACTAAATAAATCTAGGAGCCACAATCCTACAACACAACTATTAGTGCACGGATCAAATAATTTCAACGCCGAGCTATAATACCGGACGTGTCCGGTATGAACGTGTTCTGCAGAACAGCCTGGCATAGTGATCAATAATAGACGTGTCCGGTATAAATACCGGATGTGTCCGGTATACACGATTTCTGCAGAGCAGCCCCAAATTTGCTCCTTTTGATTTCTATCCTCAAACCAGACTGCAGGTACCTACTAGAGATGACAGTAAACACAAAGAACCTGCATAAGATCTAGAGCAACACAAATATCAAATGAAATGCGAATTGAGACACGATATTTGTTTTACCGAAGTTCGGACTCGTTTGAGTCCTACTCTCCATTGAGGGGGCTGCGGGCGACCCAGCGAAGGTCAGCCCTAGAGGTTACCACGAAGGTCACTCTAGCCGGAGTCTTTTCCAACTCTTTTTCCTCCTTTCACTAGTTGATTCTGAGGCGGTGGAATTGACCGCTACAAACTTTCTGAGGCACACCACAATCTCTCGGGTGCTCTCTAGCGACGCCTAGCCGTCTAGGACCAAAGAGTCCAAGAGTAACAAATGCAAATCACGAGATTGACAATATGCACAAGTGCTCAAGTGGTTGGATTGCTCTCTTTTTGAATTTCACTCAACCCACAATTTGATTTGGCAAATTTGATCAATCACTCACTAAGAGAGGGCTGGGAGAGTTGGCAAGGCTAAAAAAATGTGTGTGTATATCAGCAGAATCAACAGCCTCCAAAGGTGGAGGCTTGGGGGTATTTATAACCCCCTTAGAAAAACTAGCCGTTTTATAGCTGTTGCCATACCGGACACGTCTGGTATGACTTACACAGCCCCAACGGTAACTAAGTTACAGAGCCAATGTGAGGCATCGGAACTCCCGACTCATGCTGGAACTTCCGACCGTCGGAACTCCTGACTCACGTCGGAACTCCCGACCCTCACGGCTTTGGAAAACTAGCCGTTGGCCTCTGGTCGTGAATACCGGACACATCCGGTATGAATACCGGACACATCCGGTATGACCAGGATAGTGAACCCTCCAAGTTAGTTAAAATGCGAGACATTGGAACTCCCGATGAACCAACCCGAGAACAACAATTTCACAACTGCTGGGTAAATACCGAACACGTCCGGTATGAATACCGGACACGTCTGGTATTGCCAGACCAGCAAAAATAAAGTTAGCTCTTTTGTCGCTTAAATACTCAAAACTCACATGGGTTGGCTTGAGCACTTATGAATGATTATCTATCAACATGATGCATCCCTCTTAATAGTACGGCATTCCTATTAACTCAAATTCAAACTTATAACGAATTTAAACCTTTTGAGTTGTTCTCTTTCAACTGAAGCCGTGTATTTCAATCTTCATCAAGTGAGGGTGCTAACATGTCAACTTTGATATTTTTCACTTGAGCATAGTCACCTTGAGCACGTGACTTAATTCCATTCATCAAATTTGAATAATCCCAAATGTATCAAGTCACTTCCATCAAACACTCCAATAGTGATTTGATCCTCCACATAAACATAGCCATCATAGCTTGATTAGTACCTCAACTAAATGCAAGTACTTCCTTCTTCACCCTAGTTAGGTTCTTCGGCCGCCAAGCCATCGCTTGTCCTTCACCCTTGCTTAGTACCTCGAAGCCTTTCCTTGCTATCTTCACCATCTCAAGCCATCAAGTCACAT
Source organism: Miscanthus floridulus (assembly GCF_019320115.1). Taxonomy (NCBI): domain Eukaryota; kingdom Viridiplantae; phylum Streptophyta; class Magnoliopsida; order Poales; family Poaceae; genus Miscanthus; species Miscanthus floridulus. Next base: position 95,602,423 of record NC_089598.1, on the reverse strand, counting down.
CTTGTGTTGAATCATTCATTCATGTATTGTTATCTTTTTCATTTCAATTTAGCAAGCTTCAAAATAAGAGACCATTCCATATGCAATCCCTTATGTCTCATTAATTAATTCTTGCAAGCTTGCTTTCACATAGTACATGGAAATCCCACAAAAAATAAGCCTTTATATGAATTCCATTTGCATTGTTGTCTTGTCCTTGAACTAGATTGTTTATACAACAACACATCATTTTGGCTTTCATTAAGTACCTATGAGATAACCTATTACCTGTCCACACTTAGCAAACGGGTTAGACCTTTAATCACGTTGTCATTCAATCATCCAAAACCCACTAAAGGGCTAGATGCACTTTCAATCTCCCCCTTTTTGGTGATTGATGACAACTTGATTAAAGCTTACAAAGGAATATAAACATTTAAACTTTTGGGTTTAATGATTTATGAGAGGCTCCCCCTTAATATGTGCTTATGATTAGAATTCATAAAATGACCTCAAATGTCAATTGTACATACTGAAACATATAGGAGACCCCCCTAAATCATTGCATCCGTGGGGTGCATGTGTGTGTGACAAAGTAAAATCGTAATGCATATGACAAGATATATCACACAAGAATAAATATAAAGACATCACATCAATTATTTTCACTCTAGCATGCATAGAGCTTATGAAAACAAATACAACACATGTATGTCACACATAGCACTCATTACACATTTTCTCAAGTCCAGAAACCACTGATATATAAATAAAGATCATGTCTCAAGAGATACATAGATAAAACATAAATGAGTCTCATCTCTCACATGATACAATTTATCTCAAAACCAAGATACATCAATGAAGCTCAAAAACAAAAACTACAGCCTGCAATACATATCATCAGGTACAAAGATAAGTCAAATGAAACAAATATCCGGAAGTCTAAAGCTTTAATCAGTCTCTCTCCCCCTTTGTCATCTATCACCACAAAGGTCCAACAATGACAAACTAAGGACAAAAGGGGCTGCAAGCTGTATCTAATCTCTGGCATCACTCATCATCAGAGCATGTAACACCAGCTGGATGAGAACCACCAGCACCAGATGGGTCATAGCCACCAGACCCATAGTAGCCGCCACCACCTGTGAGGTCACTCCACCAGTCTGAAGCATAGTCGTCTGCAGTACTGGAACATGGCTGAGAGTGAGTAGGCACACGAGCCTATAGTGGTAGAGTATCAGGGTGCTCTGGTGCCTGCTACTACTGTCGCTGAAGGAACTCAGCGAACTCTACGTCATACCTGCTCTGTTGCTGCTCCTCAGTCTCAAGCTCACTAGTTGCCTCATCTGATAGTGGAGACCTAGGAGGAACAAGCTCAAGTCTAGAAGCAATCTGCTTCAAAGTCCAAGTATCCTTCCTCCTAGCCTCCCTCTCCTGCTGCTGATAGGTCCGTATGTCCTTGCACATCCCAAAGATAGCACTGAACATCTTGCAAATAGGAGACGGAGGACTGCGGCGACGTGAAGAAGAACGTGAAGGAGCATGTGGTAGAGGGGAAGCTCATCCTGCTGCTGCACCACCTATAGGTGCATCTGCCTCTGGTGCTGCTGCTCCTCCTCCTGGTCCCGCTGGAGGTACCCCAACCTTAGACAAATCTGCAACAATCTCTAGGGCCTTGTTAATCTTATCATACTTGAATGTGTGCCCTGTGACCTGCTCAATCATATACATAATATAAGGAGCAAATCCCCAGCCCTTGAGGAGCCTCTCTCCTACACTCTTGATCTCTGACCATATAAAGTCAAACACACTGAATGGCTGAGCATCAGGTGCCATCCTGTGGAGCAGGTTCCTGGAATAATATGCAATGTTGCCCTTATCTCCACCCTTGCAGTCAATAGTCTTCCTGAACATCCTGTCCAAGTATCTGTAAGTAGGGTGAAGACCTAGAACCTTCCCCACAGCTCCTCTCTCACCTCCTGGTGGATACATATAGGCAAGCTGCTCAGGAGGTAACACCTACTCGGTGTGGATCCTGTCTCTCTAAAGGTCCTCCTCTGAGAAGCCAAGAAAAGCTACGAAGGCGTCATAGTCAACACTATACCACTGGCCCTCAAGCATCTAGTGCATACGCCTTGGCTCCTCTTCCACAAACAGAGTAGCATAAAACTGAGCTACCACCTCTGTGTTCTAGTCATGCTAGAACTCCATGATCTCATAAACTCCTGTGCGCTGGCAAATGACAATAGCATGATCAACTGAGGCCTTTTGCAACTCCCTGACATATTGCCAGTCAATCCACTGAGACCTTGCAATTACTGGGTTCCTAGTGAGGATCACACTGGAGTAGAAGTCCATGTGAAAGGCTGTCTGGAAGCGGTGATCATACTGAACCTTAGGTAAGCCTCTCAGATCTACTCTTCTCTCATCTCTGGCTTTCCCGATCATGCCCTTTCCCCTACAGTCAACTCTAGAGACATAGGAGGGCACATTAGGCAGATGTGTCTCAAGAAGACCATAATGCATACCCTGACCAGGCTGGTGCTGAAATGGAGGTATAGGCTCCTCCTCCTCAATCTCCTACTCCTCATCTGAGCTATCACCATCTGATCCTCTGTCAGTGCTCTTCCTCTTCCTCTTTCTATCTTCTTTGGGCTCCACCCTGAACTCATCAGTATTAGTGTCAGAAGAAGAGCTCCCTGACCCCTCTGCATACTGGGGTGCTACACTAGCGGCAACTCTGGTAAACCTCCTGCTGGTCAGCTCAAATCTAGGATGCATTTCCTGCCTTGCCTTCTTGTATTTCTCCAGAGCTGGATCATGCCTATGCTTGGATCTGGGCTCCTGTCTTCCACTCATAGCTGCTGCCCTGTATCCAAAAGATTTCCAAAGAATTTTAGATACATGCCCATACCTTAATCTCGAATTGCAATTAGACATAGATTGTTTTATCCATGGTTTTACAATCACCTTGACATACCATTGTCACTAGGTTTGCAAAATGTAGATACAAAAGAAACTAAGCCTAATATATAACTATTGAATTGGATTCAATCAAAGGGAAGCATGGACCTGCACTACTGGCCCATATCGAACGCGTCCGATAGGCATACCGAACACGTCCGGTATGCGCGCTCAGCAGCCCTAACTAGGGTCCCTAGATATAAACCATCACGGATCAATTCCAAACTTTGGGCAATGCTTCTATATCACCAATGCAGCATATTGACCGAAGGAATTTCAAATCCATGCTCTAAACACATAGATCAGACGAGGTCCGGGATTAGGGTACCTTGAGAGAAGAGACAAGAAAGCGATGTGAAATCCAAATCCCCGGGCCTTCAACCTTGATGCAAGCCTTCTCCAACGCAATCTCCCTCTCTCCCTTTTCTTGGTGAAAGCTTTGGTCGCCCTAGGTGAGGAGGAAGGCATCGGCTGGGTTGGTTGGAAGGATATAAACTGACTGGGCCGAAGGGGTATGCTGTCTTATAGCCCCGCTCATACCGGACACGTCTGGTATACGCGGGCTGGCCCAAGTGGTTCCATGCGATGTCTTCTCTCTTCCAATCCCTTTCTCTGTTATTTCTTGATCCAAAAACATGTATGTCCTTGATTCAAATAAGGTGTAAATACATTTCTTATCCAAATGCCATGAGTGTCACTTCTCTTTTCCAAATATTTGGCATATATAGATTTTGATAACTTGAGAGAGAGATAATATGAGACATAGTAGATTGTGGACTTAAGAAAGCCATGCCATGTGTGATTAGCCAATCAAACAATCAAGGAGAGCTATAATCATCACATGACAAGGCTAGGTCACAAAGACCAATATTCAAATAGTTTTTCAAATTCACACTTCCTACTCATGCTAGTTAGGGGTTTTGAAAAACATCTCTCCTATGTCACACAAATGCACATTCTAACAAATAAAGGGCCTTAGATGCAATTACAATGCATGTATGTAAATACATACCTTTGCCTTTAGCCCACATGAATATCACTGAGAAGATACATAGCATGATGATCCTTATGTTGACCTTAATCGCCAAATAATCTAGATACATTTTCATCCAAAGGACTACAAAGAATGCTAGATAAATTTGTTAGTCCACAAAGTGCAAAATAGAAATTTAGCTCCCCCTAAATAAGTGCCTCAGGTAATTTGAATGACTTTCAATAAGCACTTTTATTCTATTAAGAAATTAGGAGCCAATTCTCCATTTTGACAATAAACCAAATAAATAGCCATATTTAAAATTGAGTTCAAAAGATGCTCACAATCCACTTAGATTTGACATATCACAAGTTTCTGAGAAAATTGAGCATATATGAAAATATATGGATCAAAGACTCAGCTGTAATCCTATTAGTGTTCTGTTTTCTGCAATCCCGTACACGTCCAGAATACACAGAATAAAAACACTTTCTTTCTGTCCTTGGCCATACCGGACACGTCTGGTAGTGATATCGGACACGTCTGGTAGGTGCAGGACAGACACAATTAATTCGTTGCTTGTGATTCCTCGTTTAGCTCTAGTATTTATTTTACACTAGCATCTCAACAAATAAATTACTCTACTAGAGAACTATTAAAAGCATCATATGACAAACATGATAAATATTAAGAAAAACTAATTAGCCACTTTCAATTTTTCAGAAATAAGCCTATTTGTGAGTCATTGAGCACAAAACAAATAAAGTGTCTATCCTATAAGGTTTAGGTACTTATTACCAATGGTGAAGATGAAGTAAATGATATATTCATTGAATTATCTTCGGGTCAACCATATAAGAGATTATGATAAGAATTGGTTGACAGATTGAGTGAATATTATCAATTTGCTTGCTCAACCACCCCAAAGCCTTCATCTCATCACCTTGTACCTACATCATTAACCTAAGCACACTTTGGTACCCAACTCTTGTTGGGTCCTTTTGAGTTAGTCAACAAGTGCTTAGGCACCCAAATGGCTTTAGCACTAGTTTGTGGTGAACACATCACCTTGCTAGTGTTAACTCCATTTGTGGTCTTCCTAAGCATATCATTATAAACAAATGTGTTTGGCTTAGGAGTGTTACCATTTAGGCATTCATAGCTTAAATGCCCCTTTTTCTTACAAGCATATCATATGCGGCCTTTGTTTGCTCTATGCTTGTTTTGCTTGTATGGACATCTATCAACCTTGTGGCCCATCTCATTGCATCCATAGCATCTTCTTGTTGCAACTTGGGCTTCCTTTCTTGCCTTTTGCTACATTGGGCATTTCTTGGTAGGTTGCTCCAACTTCTTGCTCATGGGACAAGTGCTTTGTCCATCACTTTTCTTTTGGTTGGCCAACTTGTTTGAGGCCTTATGTTCGGCCACTTCACACTTGTCGGCCCAACTCTTATGTGGCCACATGGCCCACTCACGTCCATATAATCCACAACCATAACATAACCTTTTTCCATGTTTCTTGCTCTTGGTTGTGTTGGACTTACTTGAAATGTGATTCTTTTGTTGGGTTATGGAGGAAGCAAGGTTTGAACCCTTCTCAAGCTTCTTCACCAAGTTATCACGGTTATCTTGAGAAGGTTGTGCCTTCTCCTTACCCTTCAACCGAATCACATCTTTCTTTAATCTTTTCACCTCTTCTTTGAGCTCTATGTTTTCTATGAGATTTAGCTCAATCGAAGATTGGTTTGCTTGAGGAGCACACTTATTAGTACATGAAATATTTAATTGAGATGGTGTACTAGTGAGTGAATATGTAAGAGGTTGAGAAAATTTTACCGATGTGATCACAACCTCATGAGCTACCTCAAGCATGATGCTTGATTCTACTACTTCCTCATGAGAGCACTTTAGATGAACATAGTTTGCTTGTAGCACATTATATTTGCTTGCTAGTTCATCTAGCCTTGCCATGAGCTCAAAGTTTTCCTTCTCTAGTTGTGAAACACTAGAAGAGGAGTTAGTAACTAAAGCATGCTCAAATAACAATTTTTCATACCTTTCACTTAGAGCCTTTAGTTCTTCCATCTTGAAGATGAGAAACAATTCTTGTTTTTGAAGTGATTGCTCTTGCTTCTCAATTTCTTCTTCAAGCTCATCATTCTTTTCAACTATCTTCGTGATGATGAACTTGTCCTTGCGGTTGAGATGATCAAGGTTGTAGTTGTCTTCAACTTCAACATCACTCTCATCTTGATCATCTACTTGTGCTTTCTCCTTTTCTTGATCTTTCTTGTTACTCTTCTTCTTGCTTTTCTTGGCCATGAGACACAAGTGATGAGTATCATGAGATACTGAGATTGACTCATCACTTGGTCGCCACCGGGCTTGAGCATCGTTGCAAATAGCTGCTTGCTGTTCCGCTATCTTGGCCATACCAGACACGTCTGGTAGGCATACCGGACACGTCCGGTATGTATAGGCAGATAGCAAGTCATGCACTACTTGCACTTCTTGCTCTGGCTTGGCGCTCTTGAGGTCTTGTGAGGCTTCTTTGCTGCATGAAGACACAATGGACATACTTTCCATTGACTCGATCTCAAGTGCATCATCACATTTGGATTTTCCATATAAATCAAAAAGTCTAGTCCAAATGAGATGAGCACTCTCTGGAGGTGGTTGTCCATTGAAGATTGCCTCATCTTGAACCTCTACACTCAATGTACTCAAAATGACATTAATAGCTTGAGCATTGAGTTGCACACATATCTCTTCCTCTTTTAACAAATTTTTGTAGTTGCTCCAATCAACTATAGGAAGAGGTATGCTTGCATCCACAATATGCTCAACAAGAGGACTAATATCCCTAAACGCATTGAGTACACGAATTGACCAAGGTAGAAAGTATGAACCATCATTTTGGAGAAGCACCGGCTCCAACTCGATAGGCGTCGACATCCTTTTCTCACGGCGGTGAAGCTTTAGGTGAGAACCTTGCTCTGATACCAATTGAAAGGACCTAGGATGCTGCCTAGAGGGGGGGTGAATAGGCGTTTCTAAACAATAACACCTTTAAGTGCGGAAACAGTTAGTAAAGTGAGTTTCCAAAATAGAAACTCCAAATAAGAGTAATACCACCCCTCACAAGTTAGCCACAGAGTATGTAAAAGATACTAAATAAATCAAGGAGCCACAATCCTACAACACAACTATTAGTGCACGGATCAAATAATTTCAATGCCGAGCTATAATACCGGACGTGTCCGGTAGGTATACCGGACGTGTCCGGTATTAACATGTTCTGCATAACAGCCTAGCACAGTGATCAATACCGGACGTGTCCGGTATACACGATTTCTGCAGAGCAGCCCCAAATTTGCTCCTTTCGATTTCTATCCTCAAACCAGACTACAGGTACCTACTAGAGATGACAGTAAACACAAAGAACCTGCACAAGATCTAGAGCAACACAAATATCAAATGAAATGCGAATTGAGACACGATATTTGTTTTACCGAAGTTCAGACTCATTCGAGTCCTACTCTCCGTTGAGGGGGCTGCGGGCGACCCAGCGAAGGTCAGCCCTAGAGGTTACCATGAAGGTCACTCTAGCCGGAGTCTTTTCCAACTCTTTTTCCTCCTTTCACTAGTTTATTCCGAGGCGGCGGAATCGACCGTTACAAACGGTCCGAGGCACACCACAATCTCTCGGGTGCTCTCCGATGACGTCTAGCCATCTAGGACCGAAGAGTCCAAGAGTAACAAATGCAAATCACGAGATTGACAATATGCACAAGTGCTCAAGTGGTTGGATTGCTCTCTTTTTGAATTTCACTCAACCCACAATTTGATTTGGCAAATTTGATCAATCACTCACTAAGAGAGGGTTGGGAGAGTTGGCAAGGCTCAAAAACATGTGTGTATATCAGCAGAATCAGCAGCTTCCAAAGGTGGAGGCTTGGGGGTATTTATAACCCCCTTTGAAAAACGAACCATTTTATAGCCGTTGCCATACCGACACGTCCGGTATGCATACCAGACACGTTCGATATGACTTACACTGCCCCAATGGTAACTAAGTTACAGAGACAATGTGAGGCGTCGGAACTCCCGATGAATGCCGGAACTCCCGACCATCGGAAGTCCCGACTCACGTCGGAACTCCCGACCCTCAGCAAATTTGAAAATCATGTAACTGAGTTAAAGTATGTGAGGTGTCGGAACTCCCGACTCATGCTGAAACTTCCGACCGTCGAAACTCCCGACTCACGTCGGAACTCCCGACCCTCACGGCTTTGGAAAACTAGCCGTTGGCCTCTGGTCGTGAATACCAGACACGTCCGGTATGACTAGGATAGTGAACCCTCCAAGTCAGTTAAAGTATGAGACATCGGAACTCCCGACGAACTAACCCGAGAACAACAATTTTACAACTGCTGGGTAAATACCGGACACGTCTAGTATTGCCAGACCAGCAAAAATAAAGTTAGCTCTTTTGTCGCTTAAATACTCAAAACTCACATGGGTTGGCTTGAGCACTTATGAATGATTATCTATCAACATGATGCATCCCTCTTAATAGTACAGCATTCCTATTAACTCAAATTCAAATGTATAACGAATTTAAACCTTTTGAGTTGTTCTCTTTCAACCGAAGCCGTATATTCCAATCTTCATTAAGTGAGGGTGCTAACATGTCAACTTTGATATTTTTCACTTGAGCATAGTCATCTTGACCACGTGACTTAATTCCATTCATCAAATTTGAATAATCCCAAATGTATCAAGTCACTTCTATCAAACACTACAATAGTGATTTGATCCTCCACATAAACATGGCCATCATAGCTTGATTAGTACCTCAACTAAATGCAAGTACTTCCTTCTTCACCCTAGCTAGGTTCTTCGGCCACCAAGCCGTCGCTTGCCCTTCACCCTTGCTTAGTACCTCGAAGCCTTTCCTTGCTATCTTCACCATCTCAAGCCATCAAGTCACATCTTGTGTTGAATCATTCATTCATGTATTGTTATCTTTTTCATTTCAATTTAGCAAGCTTCAAATAAGAGACCATTCCATATGCAATCCCTTATGTCTCATTAATTAATTCTTGCAAGCTTGCTTTCACATAGTACATGAAAATCCCACAAAAAATAAGCCTTTGTATGAATTCCATTTGCATTGTTGTCTTGTGCTTGAACTAGATTGTTTATACAACAACACATCATTTTGGCTTTCATTAAGTACCTATGAGATAACCTATTACCTATCCACACTTAGCAAACGGGTTAGACCTTTAATCACGTTGTCATTCAATCATCCAAAACCCACTAAAGGGCTAGATGCACTTTCACTATAATGTATGCTTTCTCCTCATCAGTAATTCTTCTGTGTGAATGCAATGGCGAATCACATCACCCCATTTTTAGTCTTAGCAAAGTAAAGTGTGATACGAAGCAATATAAGGGTTAACAACCTCTATCATTTATCTTTTGTCAGACAACATCAGTGATGTTCCCGTTGTTAATTCGATAACTCAAACTCAAATAGAAGAACCATGAATCTTTACCTAGGTGACACGACTTGAACTTTGCTACAATGAAGGCATCTTGCCATGAATGACTATAGAGGGGTCACTCTAGATATACAAAATTAGATAACTTATCCTGCCTTAATGCATTTAGCGATACTACCTAAAAGATCTACTTGTATGGCTACAAGAAAAAAGATTCCAAATGCAAAAGACTCCTAGAAAGGAAAACACATGCAGATAGATAGGATTGATCAGCGCCACAACAAAGGAAAGTCAATTGAGAAAGAAATACCAATTTTAGCACCAACCGCTAGCGAAGGAAGGCTAGGTAGCAGGGTGGTCGGAGAGGTGCTTCTTCCCCAACTCCAATGCGGGTGAGTCTAGATCAAGGCAACTCTAGGGGCTGAGGTAGCTAAGTTGCATAGAAAAAGTCAAATGAGGGACGGCATGTTGCTCCTGCAATCGGAGGAGAGCAGGGAGCACCAGCAGCAACCCGAAGGTAGGTGAATCTAACCTTCACCAGGACCTCCATGTCATGAGGAGTGCAGATCAAGGACCCCTGCTGCTGGGGAGGGCCCTTCATGCCGTGAGGAGCGTGGATCTGGAGCCGCTACCGCTAGGGAGGGCTCTCTACGCCACGTGAATGCCGGGGAGCGTGAGTTGCCACCGGAAGCGCTCCATGCTCGAGAAGAGAGAGGGAGGGAGAGAAGGCCACCGCCCTCTACCAGATCTAGTTGCCCTACATCGGATATAGCCGCCCTCCACCGCATCTGGCCCAAGGTGGAGGTGGTGCCACCCCCACCGTCGCCCACCACCAGATCTGGCTCAAGGAGCAGCATGTGCCATCGTCGGAGGAGATGAAAATACACGCGGGTGCCGGCGTTCTCGATGTGTGCACCAAGCTCGTACATCCGTGGTACCACTTGCTGGGGCTGCACCACCATGTATCGTGCGGCCACTCGCTAGGGCCGTGCCGGGCCTAGTGACCACATGGCCGACCGCCACGCTCCTAGGCCTACATGCTGGGCTCATGCATCCGTGCTAGCACCACTGGAGGGAGAGGAAGCGAGAGGGGAAGAGAGATCGGCTATGCTCCTGGAGGTGTAGAGAGAGCAGAGAAGAGAGGGAGAAAGGGAGAGATGCACCACGAGGGTGAGAGGAGAAAGGGAAAGAAATGACTAAGAGATGGGACAGGGTTTCAGTTCACTTATGTATACTGTGACCCTGTTCTCGGGCTGAGATGGGCTTCTAACGGGATCGACCACATTAAACGCCTCCGTAAATTGATTTTGTGAGGCAAATAATTGTTAACGCCTCTATAAATAAAATGACTGCCTCCATGAAAGCTCCTAATGGCTAGAGGGTGGTGAATAGCCTATAAAAATTTCTACAACAACACTAAGCATAGCAGTTAGACAAATATGAGGCAAAGCGAATGCTGCGCTAGCCTACTAAAAATACAAACCACCTACCACAATTCTAGTCACTATAGTCTCTAAGCACACAATGCTATGTCACTACCACTAAAGAGCCTCACTAATCACTAGACACGACACAAGCTACCTCTCAAAACTAATTACACTAAAGATCTTAGCTACACTAAGAATGTAAATACATGAGATGAATAGTGAGTTATACCGTCGTGTAGAGGAATGAGCCAATCACAAGATGAAGTCCATCAATCACAATGAATACCAAGAAATCCTCGGAGACAATGATGACACAAGATTTTTCACTGAGGTTCACTTGCCGACAAACTAGTCCCCGTTGTGGTGATTCACTCACTTAGAGGTTCACGCACTAATAGGCATCACACGCCTAACCTACAATCAGGTGCCGTACAACCAACACAAGATGAGGATCACACAAGCCACGAGCAATCCACTAGAGTATATTTTGGCTCTCCGTCGGGAAAAGGTCAAGTACCCCTAACAATCACCACGATCGGAGCCAGAGATAAGCACCTTTCTCCGCTCGACGATCCTCGCTACATCAAGCCATCTAGGTGGCGGCAACCACCAAAAGAAACAAGCAAAACACAATCACCAAGTGCCTCTAGATGCAATCACTCAAGCAATACAATTGGATTCACTCCCAATCTCACAAAGATGATGAATCAATGATGGAGATGAGTGGGAGGGATTTGACTAAGCTCACAAGGTTGCTATGTTAATGCAAATGGCCAAGTGTGTGAGCTTGAGCCGGCCATAGTGCTTAAATAGAGGCCCCCCAAAATAGAGTCGTTGGGCTCCTCACTGCACAAATCACAGGGCGACAGGACGCGTGGGTTAGTTTGATCAGACGCACGCTCACCAGTGTCTGGTCGCTGGATTTGTGCCATGTGTCATAGCTTCAAACGAGCGCCATCCAATCCCAATGGTCAAAAACTCCCTGCGCTACTGCTTAAGTCACGACCGGACGCATCGGGTGTGAATCGGACGCACCAGCCTAGCGTCAGGTCAACGCAAACCCGCATGCCACTTGTTAGTGATCGAACGCACTAGTCCTTTCACCAGATGCTGAGCTGAGCCATGTTAGGTCAACTCTAGAGAGGTTCTAGATCACCAAAACCACGACTAGACACGTCCAGTCAAGCATGACCGGACGCGCCCCTGTGTCCTCTCCTCACTTCTTCATGAAACGGCTTGCGTCAGCATATGCCATACAAGACCGAATGCACCACCCTCGCATCAGGTCACTTCTTGTGCTAGCGTCCGGTCAGAGACCGATGCCACGCCCTTCACTGCACTGATGACTGGACAAGCCGAACCCCGAGTCTGGTCACTTCGTCACCAGCATCCGATCAGAGGAAAATAGCTCCTCCACTTCACCAACTTCTCCACCCTTGCTCAAAAGTGCTAACCACCAAGTGTATCACCTTGTGCATGTGTGCTAGCATATTTTCACAAACATTTTCAAGGGTATTAGCACTCCACTAGATCTAAATGCATATGCAATGAGTTAGAACATCTAGTGGCACTTTGATAACCGCATTACACGATGAGTTTCACCCCTCTTAATAGTACGATTATCGATCCTAAATGTAATCACACTCGCTAAGTGTCTCGATCACCAAACCAAAAAGCTCCTATCAAGTTTCACCTTTGCCTTGAGATTTTTGTTTTTCTCTTTCTTCTTTTCCAAGTCGAGCACTTGATCACCATGGCCATTACCACCATCAACGTGATCTTCATTTGCTCCACCACTTGGAATAGTGCTACCTACCTCATGATCACTAGAGCAAATAGGTTAGCACATAGGGTTTCATCAATTCACTAAAACCAAACTAGAGCTTTCAATCTCCCCCTTTTTGGTAATTGATGACAACCCTTTCACAAAGATATGAATTGAAATTCAATTGAATTCATGTTGCTTGCCCAAGCATGTTTACCATGTGTAAAAGGATATGGACAAGTTTCATGAACCCCAAATGGTAGCATTAGCTCCCCCTGCATATGTGCTAAGAGTTTGGATAGAAGCTTGCACATATGCATGGAATTGAGTTGTGGGAGAGTAATGTCTACCAAATGATGCTAAGGTATAAGAGATGAACCTTTGAAGCGTGATACCAATCGGAGTGCACCAAATATACCATCCTTTGCACCATTGTTAGTTAGATACCACTTGCAAAGACAAGAACTAGATACCTCATGAGATCAACATTAGAAGCAAGGTTCTAGTACCACTTGTGAAAGCAAAGCAAGGCATATCTAACTACCACCTATGCATGCTAGTTTTTCATTTCATCATTCAAACCTACAACTAGAATACACTACACAAGCATGGAATTTTTAATTTAAAAACTTGTGCCATGCAAGCAAACATATAAAATGCACATTCAAATGCATCAATCAAGTTTATGAGCTTGCTCCCCCTACTTGTGTGCTCAAATTTTAATTGATCCCCTTACTTTCATATTTCTCCCCCTATGTCAAGTTCTCCCCCTTTGTCAACCTTTTTCACTATGTTTGTGCATTACTTCTCCCTCTTTGTCATCAATGACCACAAAGGTTCAATTTTAGATAGGTTAAGATTATCAATGTCAATCAATCGGGTGAGGATCAATTTTCTAAAATTGGTTCAATCTAGAATACTTGCCAAAGATATTTAACTCGGTTTGATCCAAGGACAAGCTTCTTCACACCTCATTTCAAGGGTTATCTTGTACCATGTTGAGTTAAACACTTATAGCTCATTTTCTAGATCAAACATTAGGTTCACAAGCCCACAAACATGTCATATGCTACCACTAGATCATGTCAAACATAGAAGCAATAGTGGTACCATACAAGCATCAAATTCTTTTGATTTTCATGAATGAGACAATAAGACATGAGGAATGACTAGATGCACTAAACAAGTCCTTAGCAACAAATGTATGCATACCAATCAACTTTTACCTTGGAATGCTTGAAGGAGAGGCATGTCATATAAGTGGGGGGGGGGGTGCATCAACACATATTTGAGAAATCCAATATGTTCAACTCATTCCTTAGCTTGCAAAACCTCTTCTCATCAAGTGGCTTGGTGAATATATCAGCAAGTTGATCTTCGATGCCCACACTCTCAATGCAAATGTCCTCTTTTTGTTGATGATCTCTTATGAATTGGTGGCGGACATCAATGTGCTTTGTTCTTGCATGTTGAACCAGATTGTTGGTGAGCTTGATTGCACTCTCATTATCACATAGCAATGGCACTTGTTTGAATCTTATTCTAAAGTCATTCAAAGTGGCCTTTATCCAAAGAATTTGTGCACAACAAATACCTGCGGATATGTATTCGGCTTTGGCGGTTGATAATGCAACACTATTTTGCTTCTTAGATGACCAAGATACAAGTGATCTTCCCAACAATTGACAACTGCCTAAGGTGCTCTTCCTTTTAACCTTGCATCCCACATAATCGGAATCCAAATATCCAACAAGATCAAACTTTTCTCCTTTGGGATACCACAAACCAACATTTTGTGTATGCTTCAAGTACCTCAATATTCTCTTTGTAGCCTTCAAATGACTTTCTCTTGGTGAGGCTTGAAATCTTGCACACATGCACACACTAAACATGACATCTGGCCTTAATACGGTCACATAGAGTAGGCTTCCAATCATTGACCGATACAACTTTTGATCCACCATGTTGCCACTTGCATCACTATCTAAATTGCCATTTATTCCCATTTGTGTACTTATGGCTCTGCTCTCATTCATGCCAAACTTCTTAAGCATGTCTTTGATGTACTTGCCTTGACTCACAAATGTACCATTCTTCAATTGCTTGATTTGAAGACCAAGGAAGTAACTCAACTCTCCAATCATGGACATCTCAAACTCATTTACCATCATCTTCCCAAACTCTTCACAAAAGTCTTGATTGGTTGATCCAAATATGATGTCATCAATATAGATTTGCAACACAAATAAGTCATTGGCAATCTTCTTGATGAAAAGAGTGGTGTCAACCTTGCCCACCATGAATCCCTTTGAGAGTAGGAAGTCCCCGAACCTCTCATACCGTGCTCTAGGTGCTTGCTTCAAGCCATACAATACCTTCTTTAACTTGTACACATGATCGGGCTTCTTGTCATCTTCAAAACTGGGAGGTTGCTTAACATACACTTCTTTATTGATGTAGCCATTGAGAAATACACTCTTGACATCTATTTGATAGAGCTTGATGTTGTGGGCACAAGCATAGGCTAGCAAGATTCTAATTGCTTCTAATCTAGTAATCGGGGCATATGTTTCTTCAAAGTCAAGACCTTTCACTTGAGTGTAACCTTGTGCTACCAATCTTACTTTGTTCCTTACTACTATCCTATCTTGATCTTGCTTGTTTCTAAAGACTCATTTGGTTTCAATCACATTGTGTCCCTTTGGTCTCTCCATTAATTCCCATACTTGATTTTTTGTGAAGTTGTTCAACTCTTCATGCACTGCATTCACCCAATCAACATCCAATAATGCTTCATCTATCTTCTTTGGTTCAATGGATAATACAAATAAGAAGTGCTCACAAAATGAAGCTAATCTTGATCTTGCTTGTACACCTCTAGAAATATATCTAATTATAATCTCCAATGGATGATCTCTTGCTATATTGGTTGGTTGGAGTATTGAAACATTGCTTGCACTTGCTTGATCATTTGGTTGAGATGATGTACAAGCCACTTGATCTTGCACAATGTCATGAGAGCCACTTGTACTTGCTTGATTAGTGTCAACTTGCATATTTGAGTTAGAGAGCACTTGCACTTGATTATCTTCTTCATCATTCACTTGCCTAGGCCTCAATTCACCAACATCCATGTTCTTCATGGCATTTAAAAGTTGAGTGCCTCAATATCTTTCAAGTTCTCATTCTCATCTTGGGAACCCTTGGTTTCATCAAATTCAACATAATGCACTTCGTCAAGAGTACCACTTGCCAAATTCCAAACTCTATATGCTTTGCTTGTAGTGGAGTATCTAAGTAAGAATCCTTCATCACACTTCTTCTCAAACTTGCCCAATATAGTGTCTTTCTTCAAGATATAGCATTCGCAACCAAAGACCCAAAAATATGCAATATTGGGCTTTCTACCATTCAAGAGCTCATAAGGTGTCATCTCTTTCAATAGGTGACAATATAAGTGGTTGCTACAATAGCAAGCCGTGTTGATAGCTTCGGCTCAAAAAGATTGACTCACATTATACTCACTCAACACTGATCTTGCCATGTTAATCAAGGTTCTATTCTTCCTCTCAACAAGGCCATTTAATTGTGGAGTGTACTTGGCCGAGAATTGATGTCTAATTTCAAATTCATCACACAACTCATCAATTCTAGTATTTTTGAACTCACTACCATTGTCACTTCTAACTCTCTTGATGGTTGTTTCAAACTCATTGTGAATGCCCTTGACAAATGATTTGAATGTTGCAAACATATCACTCTTGTCCACTAGAAAGAATGTCTAAGTGTATCTAGTGTAGTCATCCACTATCACAAAGCCATATTTGTTTCCACCGATGCTAGTGTATTGTGTTGGCCCAAACAAATCCATGTACAACAACTCAAATGCTTTATTAGTGCTTATAATGCTCTTCTTAGGATGGGTGTTTCTAACTTGTTTGTCGACTTAACAAGAGCTACAAAGCTTATCATTCTCAAACACAACATCTTTCAAGCCTCTAACCAAGTCATGCTTAACCAATCTATTCAATTGTTTCATTCCAACATGACCAAGCCTTCTATGCCATAACCAACCCATGCTAAACTTAGTGAACAAGCATGTTAACAATTGAGCTTCACTAGCATTGAAATCAACCAAGTATAGATTCTCATATCTAAAGCCTTTGAAGATCAAGTTAGAGCCATCTACACTTATGATCTCTACATCATCTACTCCAAATATGCATTTGAATCCAAAATCACATAATTGAGCCACGGATAGCAAATTGAAGTTCAAGCTCTCAACTAGCAACACATTGGAAATGCTCATGTCATTGGATATTGCAATCTAACTAAGCCCTTTGACCTTGCCTTTGCCATTGTCGCCAAATGTGATACTATCATAACCATTGCTATCATTGGTGTTGATTGAGTTGAACATTCTTGCATCACCGGTCATGTGTTGAGTGCACCCACTATCAAAAACCAAATGCCTTCCTCTGGCTTTATAATTGACCTATAAAAGAAGATTAATTCTTTTTAGGTACCCAAACTTGCTTAGGTCCTTTAAGGTTAGTTACTAAGCTCTTTGGTACCCAAATAGCTTTCTTCTTTGAGCCTATCCATGGTGCACCAATGAGCTTAGCCATCACACTATTAGTAACCTTAGTAAGCACATAGAAAGAATCAAGCTTAATTGAGCACACATTAGCATTATTGTTCTTGTTCTTGTAATCATGCTCTTTATGACCAACTTGCTTGTAACTAGTGCAAAACCTACCATTATTCTTCACCAAACTAGTCTTATGAGGAGCAAATGCTGCCTTGCCTTTCTTGGAGGTAGAGCCCAATCTCTCTTTATAGAGAGAAGCTCTCTGGCTACCTAAGCACATAAGCAAGCGGTCCTCACCAGCATAGGCTTTGCCTAAGGCGCGAGTGAGCTCATTAACTCCTTGAGGGTCTCATTCTCAACCATTAGTGAGGCATCACAAGTGAAACCATCACAACTAGATGAGATAGAAGTGAAAGTGCTACAAGAATGGTTAGTGGAAGCAACAATGATATTCTTATAGAATGATTCATCAATTATGTCATAAGCTAAGCCTACATCATATGTTACAACATGCTCTTTCACATTTTGCTTATCAAGTAGAGAGGAATGTGCTTTTTTAAGCTTCTTGTGAGCCTTGCCAAGCTTCTCATAGGCTTCCTCTAGCCTCTCATGAGATGCATTGAGCTTATCCAAGGCTTGCTTAAGGGCTTTTAGTTCCTTATGCAAGTCTTTGTATTTCCTTCTCTTAATGTCAAAATGTTCCTTAGCATCATCTAACATGTCAAGTAGTTCATCCTTAGTTGGTTCATCATCATTGTCACTTTCACTTTCATTATCATGTTCCTCATCACATCCATCATCACAAGTTTGTACCTTAGTGGCCTTAGCCTTAAAGCATGATGGAGTGTCGAAGAGAGAAGACTTCTTATTTATGGCAATGCTTGCAAGAGCCTTCTTCTTGGTGGTCTTGTCATCATCACTATCATCATTATCACTTGAGGAAGCATCACTATCCCAAGTGGCCACATATGAACCACCCTTCTTCTTCTTCTTGAAGGTCATCTTGTCCTTCTTCTCTTTCTTTTCCTTCTTGTCCTTCTTGCTCTTCTTGTCATCATCAACATTGTCGCTATTGTATGGGCATTGAGCAACAAGATGATCCTTGTTTCCACACTTGAAGCACCTTCTTGACTCTTCATTGTTCTTGGATGAAGACTTCTTCCTTCTAGCACGATAGCCCTTCTTCACCATGAACTTACCAAATCTCTTCACAAAGAGAGCCATCTTCTCATCATCCATCTCATCAAAGCTCAAGTCTTCATCTTCACTTGATGATTCTTGCTTTGCCTTGCCCTTGGATGATGTGGCTTTGAATGCCACACTCTTCTTCTTGTCATCCTTCTTCTCATCTTTCTTCTCCTTCTTTTCTTCCTTCTCATCATCATCTCTATATGTATCATCAGTCATCACATCTCCCAACACTTGGTTTGGTGTCATGGTGTCCAAACCACTCCTCACTAGAATAGTGACTAATGTGCCAAATTTCGAAGGTAAGCATCTCAAGAACATGTGGGAGAAGTCCTTGTCCTTCACTTCTTCTCCAGGTGCTTTGAGATCATTGACAAGCACTTGAAGCCTATGGAACATCTCCAGCACACTCTCATCTTCCTTCATCTTGAAGCTTGCAAACTTCTCCTTGAGAATTTATGCCTTTGCACCCTTCATGGCTTGAGTGCCCTCAAATGACTTCTCTAACTTCTTCCATGCCTAATGAGCCCTCTCAATGTTCTTGATTTGCTCAAATGTTCTCTCATCCAAAGCATCATGAATGGCACTAAGAGCAATGACATTGTTTTGGAGTAGCACTTCTTCGGCGGTGGTGAGAGCCTCCTCATTGGCAATCTCAATCTTGGTCTCCACCACCTTCCACACCTTTCTATTGATTAACTTGAGTTGGTAGTCATCTTAGCCTTCCAATAAGGAAAATTGGAGCCATTAAATTAGGGTGGCTTCTTGGTGTTGTTGATTTGAGCTATTTTGACATCGAAGGTTGTTAAGCCTCAAATCACGGTGACCACGGCTCCAATACCACTTTAAAGGTCCTAATGGCTAGAGAGGGGTGAATAGCCTATGAAAATTTCTAGAACGACACTAAGTAAAGCGGTTAGACAAATATGAGGCGAAGCGAATGTTGCGCTAGCCTACTAAAAATGCAAGCCATCTACCATAATTCTAGTCACTATAGTCTCTAAGCACACAATGCAATGTCACTACCACTAAGTTAGTAAGCTCTCAAAGACTAACTAAAGAGCCTCACTAACCACTAGACACGACACAAGCTAGCTCTCAAAACTAATTACACTAAAGAGTTTAGCTACACTAAGAATGTAAATACACAAGATGGATAGTGAGTTATACCGCCGTGTAGAGGAATCACAAGATGAAGTCAATCAATCACAATGAATACCAAAAAATCCTCAGAGACAATGATGACACAAGATTTTTCACCAAGGTTCACTTGCTTGTCGGTAAGCTAGTCGCCGTTGTGGCGATTCACTCATTTGGAGGTTCACGCGCTAATAGGCATCACACGCCTAACCCATAATCAGGTGCCACACAACCAACACAAGATGAGGATCACACAAGCCATGAACAATCACTAGAGTACCTTTTGGTTCTCCACCAGGGAAAGGTCAAGAACCCCTCACAATCACCACGATCGGAGCCAAAGACAAGCACCTTTCTCCACTCAATGATCCTCACTGCACCAAGCTATCTAGGTGGCAGCAACCACCAAGAGAAACAAGCGAAACCTACAGCGAAACACAATCGCTAAGTGCCTCTAGATGCAATCACTCAAGCAATGCACTTAGATTCACTCCCAATCTCACAAAGATGATGAATCAATGATGGAGATGAGTGGGAGGGCTTTGGCTAAGCTCACAAGGTTGCTATGTCTATACAAATGGTCAAGAGTGTGAGCTTGAGCTGGCCATGGGGCTTCAATAGAGCCCCCCCCCCCCAAAAAAAACAGAGCCATTGGGCTCCTCACTACACAAATCATGGGGCGACCAGACGCACGCTCACCAGCGTCCGGTCATTGGCTTTGTGCCACATGTCACATCTTCAAACGAGCGCCATCCGAACCCAATGGTTGAAAACTCCCCGTGCTACTGCTTAAGTCACGACCGGATGCACTAGGCGCCGATTAGACACACCAGCCTGGCGTCGGGTCAACGCAAACCCGCATGCCACTTCTTAGCGACCGGATACATCGGTCCTTTCACCAGACGCCAAGCCGAGCCACATCAGGTCAACTCTAGAGAGGTCCCAGAGCGCCAAAACCGTGACTGGACGCTTTAGGTCAAGCACTGTCACATCAGGTCACTTCTTGCGCCAGCATCCGGTCAGAGACCAACGCCATGCCCTTCACTGCACTGATGACCGGACGCGCCGAACCTCGAGTCCGATCACTTCATCACCTACATCCGATCAGAGGAAAACAACTCCTCCACTTCACCAACTTATCCACCCTTGCTCAAAAGTGTTAACCACCAAGTGTATCACCTTGTGCACGTGTGTTAGCATATTTTCACAAACATTTTCAAGGGTGTTAGCACTCCACTAGATCTAAATGCATATGCAATGAGTTAGAACATCTAGTGGCACTTTGATAACCGCATTTCACGACGAGTTTCACCCCTCTTAATAGTACGGCTATCGATCTCGCTAAGTGTCTCGATCACCAAACCAAAAAGCTCCTATCAAGTTTCACCTTTGCCTTGAGCTTTTTATTTTTCTCTTTCTTCTTTTCCAAGCCGAGCACTTGATCACCATGACCATTACCACCATCAACATGATCTTCATTTGCTCCACCACTTGGAATAGTGCTACCTACCTCATGATCACTACAGCAAATAGGTTAGCACATATGGTTTCATCAATTCACCAAAACCAAACTAGAGCTTTCACTCCGTAATTCAAATTTGCGAGGCGGTCATTTTTGGGTGCCTCGGTAAATACAACGACTGCCTCCGTTAATCATTGGGTATTTTATGAGACGGATGGTTTTTGTGACCGTCTCGGTTAATGTTTGGGTAGTGTCTTGTATTTTTTTTGTAGTAGTGATTACAATTTAGATGGATGTTGGCGCGATGATGGAGCCGACCAACAATCATGTCTTAGGATAAAAAGTCATCTACAGATCCACAAGACAGAATGAGAAAAGACACAAGATGACTTAAAAATCACAACAGGCCAAAGGACACTGACCAATTTGTGGAAGACTTGGACAATGGTATTTTTGAATAAGCAACCTCGTCAAAAGGAACTAGAGCTAGGATACTTTGATCTGCCATCGACAAAAATTCATAGTTATGGAATATGAGGCTAAAAATATAAATAGAAGATAATAACTTTAAGCCAAATGGATACAATGGTGGAATTCGTGCGGATAAAAACACATGAACAACAGATGACCAATACAGTCTAACAAAGAAGAGTTAATTCCTTAATTATATATGCCATAAAAACTTATACTTCTATACCTAATAATAAAGAGGCAAAATTTCTGCCGCCTACAAATTTTCGTCTAGCCTATCCGTGTCCCATCCGGATCTGTTTGCCACCGGCACAGATCGGCGTGAGATTCGGACGGTTCCGTGGGTTTAGAGAAGAGGATGAGAAAAAGGAAATAGAAGATAAGGAATGATTCTAGGTGCATGTCGACGAAATATGGTCGGCAGTCTACCTAGGGGTATGCCTAAGGTAGTAGATTATCGGCAGATAGATGCACAAGCTACAAACAAGATGGTGACGTAGGAGAGACACGAGGTTTTATCCAGGTTCGGTCGCCGTGAAGGCGTAATACCTATGTCCTACATCTGATTATATTGTTGTATGTCAATGAGAGATGTTTTGAGAGGGGTCCCCTGCCCGCCTTATATAGTTTGGGGGGCAGGGTTACAGATCTGGAAACTAATCCTAACCAGTTACAATTGCCATAGGTGGCCGGATAAGGATTCTTATTCTAACCGACCAGGATCTTGCTTGATCTCCAAGTCTGCCTTGATTCCTTGCGCGAGACTCCAAGCAGATTGGCTAGGCCGCGCGTCGTCTTCTAGTGGACCAGACCTCCTAGTCTGGGCCGGCCCAATCCTAGCCGTAAGGGTATAGGGGTTAATACCCCCACAGCTAGTCCCCGAGCTCCATGTATTATGCTGCGACACGCCGTTCGATCTCCTTCGGCTAATGCAATATGTCTTCATGTCATCTCCAACTGGTTGAAACATTGACCAAGTGAATGTACCAGTATTCTGGTCAGAACAGAGAGCAGTAGACCACGATTATAGCTGAAGATTCTGGTTGTCCAAAGAATGCATGGTGCTCCAAAGAAAAAAGAAAAAGATTTCTTTCCTGATAAAGTGTGCCCACTTGTATTTCTGAAAAGAAATGTAAGTGACCCTTGTACAGTAGCAGTTATGGACAACAGTTAGAGCATAGGGGTCGACAAAATAAGCACATTCACCGCAAGGTGAAGTGTGCCCACTTAGTCCCCGAGCCTGGTAGTAGGTGACGTAGGCACGTGGTGCTAGGGTCTAAAAAGAATTCCCAATTAAGTTGAAAATCTAATCGTCGTACAAGCGATACGAGATGCACCGACAGGTGCATCGTACCGATGTAGTCCCCGAGCTTGCTGCAAGGCGAGATATCAGCCTTGTAGCAAGGTCTAAGTGAGAAAAAATAAATGTCTCTCAACTGTATGTGAGTACAAATCACATGTAACCAAGGAGACTGATCTCCGAGCAATGGTCAGAGAGTGGTCGAGGCAGTCCCCGTGCACGAGAGTGGTCTGGACAGTTCCCAAGCGCGAGAGTGGTCTAGACAGTTCCCGAGCACGATGGTGGTCTGGACAGCCCCCTAGCACAATGGTGGTCTTGACAGTCCTCGAGCACAAGAATAGTCGCGACAGTCCCCGAGCACAAGGATAGTCGCGATAGTCCCCGAGCACAAGGATAGTCGCGATAGTCCCCGAGCATGGGGGTGGTCGGGACAATCCCCAAGCACAAAAAGTGTGGCAAAAAACCATATGTCACTTGTACCATAATTTTATGTATTTATTTATTTACTTGTTCTGTCAAGTCCAATCTGACACGTCTGGTCAAAAAATTAGATGGGTATAGCACGTCATACTGCCTTTTTGTCTTGTCAAGCAAACAGTTGTGTGGCACCTGTTAGTAGGTACGTCAGCGTAGGCCCTCCCACACTGGCAACGAAGAGGCACATATATTAGCGTAGATCTCGAGGCTATGAAAACAACCGTCTGCGGCGTGTGCGCATGTCTCCCAAGAATCCTGGGCAGATGAAAATAGCATAACTCTTGGGTTAAATACAGTATAGGATAGGTAAGTTACTATTTACTGAACTCCATTGCCATACGCAACTGCAGCTTTCTTCTTCCTCTTGCCAACCCTAATACATCCAAAATTGCCACCAATCAATCCGCCGCCATTTCCCCGTTCACCAGCAAGGCCAGAGTCATGGCGAAAAGTGATGCACAGAAGAAAGCAGGGGTCATGGCGAAGGAATGGTGGAAATCGAAAAGCAACGAGCAGACCATTGAAGACCTCGTCACCATGGGGGTACTCCACAACAAGGAGCTCGCAGGATGGCGTGCGCCGGAGGGCGAGGGGTACCCCGATCCACAACTAGGTGGGATCGTGGTGTTCGAGGATTTCTTTAAATGGTGATTTGGGGTTCTGGTACATCCATTTCTTCAGGGGCTCTGTCTTTACTACAAGATTGGGATTTGCAATCTGCATCCCAACTCAATCCTCCTTGTCGCCACTTTTATACATCTCTGCGAAGCATATGGCGGCTTCCAGCCTCATTTTGATTTTTTTTCCGCCATCTTTTCTGTCTACGGAAGAAAGGAAGTGGTGGTTCAAAGATAACCGGAGGTGTATATCTCAACCTCCATGACAACATGAAAGCCCAGTACCTGCACTGCCCATGGAACACGTCGCTCGACGACTGGTACAAGAAATGGTTCTACATTCGTGAAGAGCCGAACACGATAATGCTGTGCGACGTGGGCTATATTCTAGAGAAGAGGACAAGCTGGACAGAGAAACCCGAGCACCTAGAATAGATTTTAGAAATATTTGGAATGATCCCGTGGAAAAAACTGGATGGTCCGAGCGTGGTCGGGAGCTTCATCAGCCGACGGATCCAGCCCTGCCAGAGGAGGGTACATCCTGGCTATGAGTATCAAGGGAGCGCGGACCCGATGAGGACAAGGCAGGAGGCGCTTGACAAAATCGAAGTGAAAACCAGAATTGGCGAGCTATTTAACTTAGCCGACCCAAATTATGCCAGATTGAGCGACATCGAGCACGCTTTTAAGCTTGCCCGACCTCCCCCAAAGGTAACTCGTCTTGCCTTGTACCCGTGGTCTTATATTGTGGTAGGATAAGTAGAAACTTACTGTGTTCACTCCCTTTTGTTACCCAGGTTAATAGTCGGGATAGAGCGACAGTGTTTGTGTTGCCACCCTCTGGAGTAGAGTGGCCACAAGGAGCTAATCCCACCACCCAGACTAGCGTCGAGATTGAGGACGATGACGTCGACTGGGCGGTGCTCGGTGCGGGAGAGGAGGCAGCGGCCAAAACTGCTGGTAAGCGGCCGGCTGCCCCTAAACAGTCGAAGAAGAGATCAGTAACCACCCTGCTCACCGGGGGAGCGCTAAATATCAATGAGACCGAGGGGAGCCCGAAGGAGAACCCGGCCAGTAAGCATCGGCAGGCGTTTTTTTCCTGGTCGAACGATGACGCAGAGGAGGGAGAAAATGCGGACACCTTTCGATTTGTCCCTCGAAAAAGGAGAAAACAACTAGAGTCGATGGAGCTAGGTGGGTCCTCCGCACCTATGGGACCCTCATTGCCGACGGCGGTGAAGGATGCAGCCGAGTCAACCCCGGGAGTACCTAGGCGAGGAACGCGACCGGCGACGGGAGTGACAACTCAACCGAGCACGCCACCGACCACTGCAACGCGAGGGACAAGTGGCGGAGGGGTCAAGCACCGAAGCCCAGCGACAGTGCTGGATGTAGAGGGAGATCAGGAGTCATTCGCACAGCACGTGGAGCAGGTACAGCCGAAGAGACACGCCTTCTCCACATCATTCCGTGCTTCCAACATGTAAGTATTTGTAACCTTGATGTGGATGTGGATTCAGATCGTTATTTCGTCAGGTGACTCCTATGCTGTGCGGATGTAACTACACGAAAAATTTCCTAAGCTTAGGGACCCTGCCAGCTTACGGGTTGTCGGCACCAGCTACAAGAAAAATTTCCTAAGCTTAACCGAAGACGCAAAAGGCACACCCCCTAGCTGGCAGGGTCCCTAAGCTGTGGATGTAACTACACGAAAAATTTCCTGATAAAGTGTAAGAGGGAAAGAAAAGGTGGAAGGATCTAAATTGAATTCGAGAAACTCAGGGATTTCTGATGTAAATGTTCAGCCTACATTGGGCCTCAGTGCTGGGCTCGAATCCGCCTTGTGAGCCTTTTGCATCAGTGGACTGGGCCGAGTCGTGGCCTAGCTTCTTTTCTTTTTTTCATTTTTATTTTTTTCCTAGTAAAACAATAAGCTTGTAAATTATGTGAAAATTATAGAAATAGAAAAATAAAAATAGCAAAACTATTTTTTAACTCCTATTGACTAGGTCTACACTCTAGAATAAAATATTTCGTGTAGTTATAGATCTATGTTTTCTTTCATAAACTAATAGGGGATGCTTTTTAGTCCTTTTGCAGTAAAATTTTTATGGTAATCTTCTATTGATATGTAGAATCTCTGGTAAAAATTTCATGTACAATGGACGCATATTGACTGAGTTAAAGTTAAAAACAAACATTGATCCAAATGAAATACAATGTAGGAGCAGAAAGCACTCGAGGCCGTACCACCACAGGTGACAAGTCTATCTCCCTATAAATAGTGATGCAAGCAGGCTTAATACTCCTGCAGGCGGCCTGCACCATGCCGCATCAGCAGCTTACAAAACTTGTGTATCTACATGGCTCGACCCTACGCTTGGTCTTGCCGCCACGATGCAGATGCGCCTCATTGCATCGGCATCAGAAATATGAATTGATAGGAAGATCAGGATTCCATGGCTCAAACAACGACGGCGAGGCGACCGCGTGATGTTCACGGAGTGTGATGCCATGGAGCGATGGTGTAGAGCCAAGCTCGGCAACTAGGGCTCCAATCTCTGCAAGCTCAGTGGTCCTGCTATATGTGAAGCATCTCGTTGGGGCTAGCGCCCACGATGAGGCTCTATCTGGGACACTGCTCGTCAGCGGTGGATTAGGTGCGGTGCTGGCGTTCCGACCACGCCACACCCTATCCTGCATCACGCATTACGCTGAAAGCAATAACGTAGTGGCACGGTGGGAATGCATACTTCAGAAGGTACGGAGGGAAGACACCGTGCCCAGAATGGGCAAGCTAGAGGTGATAGTAGTGGTGTTTGAGGAAAGGTCGACGAGGTGGAGGAGACGAACCACAACTGCCACGGGTATTCAACCACTAAACAAAATTTGATCTTTTGATATAAACAATTATTTCTTTTATACCTAAATCTTTAGTCGAATAAAAATTAGTATATGTTTTTTATTAACCTGTTGCAACACACGGATAATTTTGCTAGTATCTCTTATGTGCCATTGTAAAATACAAGTTTCCTTCTATACCATTGGTTTATATCCTGTCAGGTGACTCCTATGTTGATCTAGCTATTGTATAGACTGGGCCGTTAAATGGGCTGCAGCTTTGGGCGAGCCCAGAACAGGACTAAGGAGGAGTACAAGATGGGGACAGGAAGACATGTGAAGGCATCAAACAGATATTCAGAAATCAGCTACCTCCGCTCCTCTTCCTGGCGCTACTGTTCATCTTCCTCTCCTCTTCTACTTCGAGCTCCTCCTCTGCTGTACCTCTAGGATCTTCCTTTCCCTTGCTTGCTGCCTTCTCTACTCTACGTCTCTACTCAAGTTGTATCGAATCTGTGTTAGATTATATTGGATACTGTGGGTTGCTAACAAATTTTCTGTCCCTTAACTGCCATTGCCGTTATATCCCGTGAAAAAATTCCGTTTGCGGCACCCTATTCACTCCGTCGTAACTTCTATTCACTCCGTGTAACTTCTATGCCATTTCACACGCCGAAGGCACACCACGCGCACACCAACTCCCAGTCTCCCACACCCACACAGGCTGCCATGTCGAGGATATCTCCGAGAGCACGACCACAATAGGCGCTGGCGCCTGCGCGTGCCATGGCTGCCGGCCCGTGCACGCTCGCCATCGCCGGTCTCCCCCTCCCTTCCCGCACGTGCCTCTCGCTCTCCCTCGCGCGAACCGGCGCCATTGACGTGGGCCACGTGGCCCTGCTCATGTCGTGCGACCTTGGCGCCCGCGGCCTCGCGTGATGTTGAACGAGCTCGTACCTTGCTCTCGCTCGCGCAAGCGGAGGTAGCGAGCTGGCCGCCGAGCGCCGAGCGCAAGTGGTGGAGATGTGGCCATGTTTGGCTAGGTGTACGCTAGGACGGAGCAGCAGCTCACGCATGTCCTTGGCGGCGGCCTCCTTGTTAGCTACGTACGTGCTGCTTGTGGACGACGAGGTCGGTCATCGGTGTTTTTGCCGGTGTCCTTTTCTAGGCGGCGTCCGTGCTTGTACTGGAGAGGTGTGCATGCGATGCGGAACCGGGCTCGAGCGATAACCGACGGTCATATCAATATCGGTTTTTTTTAAAAAAAAAATACTGATGCCATCCTAGACTGTAATTGACTAGTTCTTGACCTCCGTCAAAAATTCACGGCAGTGGCATATAGGGAAATTAAAACTTAAAAATCGCAGATAAGAAAACTTCTGGTTTTGCATGGATGTAAGGGATGAGTACCGCTTTTAATGGCATGAAACAAAACTATTTACATAAATTATTTTCAAGTCAAGTAAGAAAAGTCCAAATGTTATAAGAGCATCTCCAAGAGTTTTCTAAACCTCCTCCTAATCCTAAGTTTTAGAAAGATCCACAAAAAATCCATCTCCAACAACTCCTAATATTTTAGGAGTTGAAAAAAACCCCTTCATCCACGTAATTTTACGCGCCGCAGCCTCGCGCGTGTCGTTCGAGTCTTCAGCCCCAGCAACTCCTTCCACCGTGCAGGCCCGCGGCGGCCGCGGTCGGCGGCGTCCGGCGCCGCGTGCAGCTCGTCGCGCAGGGTCGTCGGTGGCCGCGGCGCGGCCTCCCGCAGCGGCCGAACTTTTTACTATTTAGCCCTTTTTTTTGAAAGTTTTTCTCAAATAGACCCCTGGCAGAAACAATTCCAGAAATGGACCCTTGGCTCGGCGCCAGAGTGACTGGCGCCGAGCTCGGCGCCACGATCACTGGCGCCGAGTTCCTGGGCACGGGAAAATGGCCAGCCAGGGGCTCGGCGCCAGAGTTACTGGCGCCGAGCTCGGCGCCAGTCTGAATGGCGCTGAGCCACCTGCATTTAACCCAGCCTGCACTTCTTCTCCGAGCGTTTTCCTCTTATTTCTCCTCCGTCTCGGGTTTTTTTCTCGCCACTTCACCCTACCTCACAATCACCGGCAACTTAGAATTTTGGCTAAGTCCCTAAATTTACCGTGAGATGGATATATAAAATTTTGGCTAAGTCTTTAAATTTACCAAACATATGGTTAGCAAGCAGAACAGAAGGGTCGATTGGGTCGATTGATGCGCGAGCAGAACAGAAGGGTTGACCTTGCCCTTTGGAGGCCTACGTTTGGTGAGGCCGATGGTTAGCAAGCACATCAAACACCCTAAGTCAGTCAGCTCGGGGAAGAAGTGCAGGCTGGGTTAAATGCAGGTGTCTCGGCGCCAGTCACTCTGGCGCCGAGCCCCTGGCAGGCCATTTTCCCGTGCCCAGGACCTCGGCGCCAGTGACCGTGACGCCGAGCTCGGCGCCAGTGACCGTGGCGCCGAGCTCGGCGCCAGTCACTCTGGCGCCGAGCCAAGGGTCCATTTCTGAAATTGTTTCCGCTAGGGGTCTATTTAAGAGAAACTTTCGAAAAAATGGCTAAATAGTAAAAAATTCAGCCGCAGCGGCAGGATGCGGCCCTTGGAGAAGAGCTGGTCCGCGTCCATCATGGGGCGGCTGCCCGCCGGCGAGAACTCGAAGTCCGCGTCCGCGCGGCCCGGCGGCCTCGGTGGCGGTGGCGGCGGCTCCAGCGCGAGGTCGCTGGAGAAGGACATCCGCGGCGGCGCCATGAGCTGCTGCTGGGCCTGCGGCGGCGGCGGGTGCTCCCGGTTGTACATGTCAACACGTACGTGCCATCTAAACACTCCTCAACTGTCGATCGAGTAACGACGAACAGACGAAGACACGATGAAAACCTTCTTCCTGCGCCGTACACGACCTTCCTGTGGTCACTGGTGCTATACTAGTTTAGGGCCAGTTTTGGTTCGCGAAAAATTTGGTAAAACGCTAGTGTAGCGTTTTTGTTGTTATTTGGCAATTAGTGTTCAATCATAGTCTAATTAGGCTTAAAAGATTCGTCTCGTGGATTTCGTCTAAACTGTGTAATTAGTTTTATTTTTTATTTATATTTAATGCTTCATGCATGCGTCCAAAGATTCGATGTGACGGGAAATCTTGAAAAATTTGGCGTTTTGGAGGGGAACTAAACAGGGCCTTAGAGCAACCCCAATGTTTGCCATAAGGTAGTCCATAGGATTAAAATATTTGCTATCAGGTAGCTGAAACATTGTGAGACCAGTCCATAAGGTAGTCCATAGCAAAAGGTACCCATAAGCTTATAGACTACCCATAAGAAATAAAAAATATTACTTTTTCTCACTCCTCCCTCTCTCTTTCTTGATTTTGCACAGGATTGTAAAGAGAGAATTTTTTATCTTTCAAATGGAGAATTTTTTATCTCATATGGGACCCATCTTATGGACTATTTATTGGCTGAAATATTGTGAAGATAACAATAGCTATAGTCCACTGACACAAAAGCTACCCATATGGACTACTTAGCCCATATATATTATGGTTGCTCTTAGTGTGTGCTGCAGCCTGCAGGAGGTAGTAGCAGTGAAGTGTGGTCAGCTTGGGGTTGGGTGGTGACTGCAAGGGATGTTATAAAGCAGGAGTCTGCAGTGGCAGGAGAGGAGTGTGAGACTGAGGTTCTGAGGGGAGGGAACGGCAGGGTTTCTGCAAACATAATTGCATGCGTGCGTGGGTGCAGTGAAACGGACGGTGGAGGAGTCACTCCCGTACGTGCAGGTAATTTGTCAACTTGAATTGCTCTTACTCCGTCTGTCTCATATTATCTGTCGTTTCTGATTTTCGTGCCACAAGTTTAACTCGATTTATAAAAAATACGTATAACATTTGTATCTCCAAATAAATTTATTAAAAAACTAGATTCAAAGATCTTTCCAATGATACTAATTATGTACCATAAATATTAATATTTTTTAATATATATTTTATCAAAGTTGTTTCTCGAAAAATGAAAGCGACTGATATTTTGGGACAGAGGGAGTACGGCCAGAGAGGTTTGACTGCGGCCTGCGTACGTGTTCCAGTGGCAGCCAGCCAGCAATGCAGGTGTGTGTCAGGTTCGGGGAGTCTGCAGGGGAAGGAGCTGCTGGGGCTGAAGAGCACGGTGGCAGAAAAAAAGCCCAACATAATTCATGTGGCTCCAAATTTAATTTTTTTAGATGTTATTTATTAGAAACTCTTAGAAATGATCTTCTTTTTTTTTGTCCCTAAATCTTTTTAGAAGTTGTCAAACTACAAATTTTTAAGAGAAAAAAGTAGAAAATTCTTGGAGATGCTCTAAGAAAGAAAGCTAGCTACCCGTGCTATTTGTGCGAGCAACCACCTAGTTTAATAATATTCAAAATATAATTCTACAAATTCCTATACTCCAACCACATAATCGTATTATGGCTATAAGGCCAGTCTCAGTGGCGTTATTTTCAGGACTGGCACATAACGTAGAATGAAATAAAACACGGATGAAACATCCATTTTTAATGGAGAGTTTCATTGTATAGTTTTATAGACATTTAATTTCATGACTCATAAAAAATTGATATTCGTGCCAAGAGAGTTTCACCTATAAAACTCACTTCTCTCTCTTCTTAAAAAATCTTGCCAGATCATCAAAATCACTTATGTAGTAGTTCATTAAATGCAGATAAAACTACGATGCAACTTCCACTGGCCTAATAAAACAGTTTATACTACCACGTGTATATATCCAATCACCATGCTACTTGAGCATAACTTTATCCTGCTATGGTATCCACACGTGAGCGACATGTAGACATCACCATGTGCAATTACGCCAGTGACTTTGCAAATGCTAATTTTATAATATCAACTCTAAAAGACTTTCTATATCCTTTCTAATTGTCAGGAACATAGATTTTATTAAAAAATAACCTCCAACTATTTCTTTATTTGGCTATCTAAATATAGATATCATCTATTCTAAATTTCTTGTTATCCAAAAATAGAAAACGAGAATGGTTCTCTAGAGTGCAAACAAGATATAGAAAAGTTGTTCAAGAGTAGAAAGATTTAGTTTTTATGCGAATGACTCCAAATGACGATTTAGAGAGTGAAATTTAGAAAGACTCTCGGAGATGCTCTCATAGACCAATTTTTTATGGACACTTCTAACATCGTGCGTTAGGCCAGCCGCATGGCCGCTCCGATTTGGCCAGCGCCCTTCTTCCTCCCAAGCGTGGGGCTCTTCCTCCTCGCCTCCGGCCAGCGGCTCCCTTGACCCTGTCCTCCTCTCCGGTGCCCCACCTCCTCTCCGACGCCCCTCACACCCGCCGCTGCCAACTGCCCGTAGCTCCGCACTAGGGTTTTGCCCATAGCTGCCTCCTCCTCCTCCTTCCCCTCCCCACCCCACCGTCGCCATGGCCGTGGCGCCCCTACCTCGACGTTTGAAAGCTCTAGTTTGGTTTTGGTGAATTGATGAAACCCTAAGTGCTAACCTAGTTTATCAAGTGATCATGACATAGGTAGCACACTTCAAGTAGAAGAAGCTAATGAAGATCATAACATGACAATGGTGATAGCATGGAGATGATCAAGGGCTTAAACTTGAAGAGAAGAAAGAGAAAAACAAAAAGCTCAAGGCAAAGGTATAACTTGTAGGAGCTATTTTGTTTTGGTGATCAAGACACTTAGAGAGTGTGATCATATTTAGGTTTGATAGCCGTACTATTAAGAGGGGTGAAACTCATATCGGAATGCGGTTATCAAAGTGCCACTAGATGCTCTAACTTATTGCATATGCATTTAGGATCTAGTGGAGTGCTAACACCCTTGATAATATTTGTGAAAATATGCTAACACATGTGCACAAGGTGGTTGTAGGGTTGAGATGGGTTTGGGTCCCTCTCTCCCTCCCGTCGAGCTTGCTCGGCGGGATTCGGCGCTTTTGGAAAAATGAAATGTCTATTTTCTATTGCGCCGGATGCAAAATTCTTGGTGGTTGGCACATTTGAGCAAGGGTGAAGAAGTTAGAGTTGAAATGGAGTTGGTCGAAATGATGCTGGCGTCGGTCTACTGACCGGACGCTGGGTCACTCAGCGACCGGACGCTGAAAGGCTGCGTCCGGTCGAGCTGTCAGACGGCACAGTAGGCTAGGGTTGAGCACCGGACGCTGGCTGTGTCCGGTCAAGGTGGACCGGACGCGTCCGGTCGGAAAAACATGCCTCGGGGAGCTTACTGGAAACGACCGGACGCTGGGGCTTTAGCGTCCGGTCAGTTTTGACTGGAGCGTCCGGTTAGCGTCATAACCGTTGGGATCTGACGAACAGCGTT
This sequence comes from Miscanthus floridulus, assembly GCF_019320115.1. Classification (NCBI taxonomy): domain Eukaryota; kingdom Viridiplantae; phylum Streptophyta; class Magnoliopsida; order Poales; family Poaceae; genus Miscanthus; species Miscanthus floridulus. The sequence continues at coordinate 95,569,360 of NC_089598.1, read as the reverse complement.
TGAAGGAGATGACACGTGGCATCCATCAGGCGACCGGACGCTGAGGGCCAGCGTTCGGTCAGTTTGACCGGAGCGTCCGGTCAGAGCGCGTTTTGCCCAGTGAAGGGGTATAACGGCTCTATTTGATGGGGGCTCTATTTATAGCCCCATGGCCGGCTCAAGGGTAGTATCTTTGGCCATTTTCATTAACATAGCAACCTTATGAGCTAAGCCAAAGCCCTCCCACTCATCTACATCATTGATTCATCATCATAGTGAGATTGGGAGTGATCCAAGTGCATTGCTTGAGTGATTGCATCTAGAGGCACTTAGTGATCGTGTTTCGCTGCAGATTTCGCTTGTTACTCTTGGTGGTTGCCGCCACCTAGACGGCTTGGAGCAGCGAGGATCGTCGAGCGGAGGTGGTGATTGTCTCCGGCTCCGATCGTGGTGATTGTGAGGGGTTCTTGACCTTTCCCCGGTGGAGCGCCAAAAGGTACTCTAGTGGATTGCTCGTGGCTTGTGTGATCCTCATCTTATGTTGGTTGTGCGGCACCCTATTGAGGGTTTGGCGTGTGAAGCCAATTAGCGCGTGAACCTCCAAGTGAGTGAATCGCCACAACGAGGACTAGCTTGCCGGCAAGCAAGTGAACCTCGGTAAAAAATCATTGTCTTCATCATTGATTCCGAGGTGATTGGTCTTCATTGTTATTCATCGTTGTGATTGATTGGTTCTTCATCTACACGGCGGTATAACTATCCTAACCACTCTCTTTACTTTACCGCAAACTAGTTGACAAGCTCTTTAGTGTAGCTAGTTGTGAGAGCTTGCTTGCTTGGTTGGTGTGGCTCTTTAGTTAGTCTTTGAGAGCACACTAACATAGGATAGTGTCTTTGCTATTGTGTGAATAGACACTATCTAAACTAGAATTGTGGTAGGTGGCTTGCATTTTAAGTAGGCTAGTGCAACACTCGCTTCGCCTCATAATTGTCTAACCATTTGGTTAAGTGTTGTTGTAGAAATTTTTATTAGGCTATTCACCCCCCCTCTAGCCATTAGGACCTTTCAACGTTGTCCGGCGGCCTCCACCGCCGTCCCCATCGCCTGGCCAACCTATCTCCCCTGAGCCCCTTCTCTTCTAAGACCGTCGAAGTTGGGGAAGAAGAAAGGGAGAGAGAGAGGGAGAGAGTGGAGAAAGCCGCTGGAGTTATAGAAGTCCTCCTGCAGCACTGTGTAGAACTGCTCTGAAGCATGCTCATCCTACCTAGACGAAAACCACTGCTCAAACTCCACAAAACAGAGCTGCTGCACCTGTCTAGCTGTGGCTACCTGCAAGTCCAAGTGTACCACTAGAGGTGGGCCCTATGGTTTGGGAGGTGGACGAGAACCATGTCTTTGTGTCTTAGGCCTTGGTGACACCTGGGTGCGAGTATGACTAGAATGTCGAAGCCATGGCTGCTCCGCCTGCTCTATCTACTCTGCCTACTCTGGGTGCTTTGCCTACTCCTAGTGCTACTTGATCTCCTCCTGAGGCTCAATCTCCTCCACCCGAGTGCCCTCTGGTGCATTCTCCAGAGATACACGCTGACCTCTAAGCATGATAGTACCACATGGACTACCAAGACTGGCCTCAAGCTGCTCGACTGTGGTCCTCTGAGCTGGTGACAATTGATCGCCAATGCGAATACCACTGCCTCTGCCACCTTTCTTAGCACGCTCTATGACTGCTGCTGCTCTCTCTGCCTCTATGTCACCTCTCTTGCGCTTATTCTTTATAGTGGTCTTCTTTGGCCCCTTTTGAAAGCTCTAGTTTGGTTTTGGTGAATTGATGAAACCCTAAGTGCTAACCTAGTTTATCAAAGTGATTATGAGATAGGTTGCACTACTCCAAGTGATGAAGCAATGGTGAAGATCATGATGATGGTGATGGCATGGTGATGATCAAATGCTTGGACTTGGAAAAGAAGAAAGAGAAAAATAAAAAGCTCAAGGCAAAGGTGAAATTTGATAGGAGTTTTTCGTTTTGGTGATCGAGACACTTAGTGAGTGTGATCACATTTAGGATCGATAGCTATACTATTAAGAGGGGTGAAACTAATAGCAAAATGCGGTTATCAAAGTGCCACTAGATGCTCTAATTCATTGCATATGCATTTAGGATCTAGTGGAGTGCTAACACCCATGAAAACATTTGTGAAAATATGCTAACACATGTACACAAGGTGATACACTTGGTGGTTGGCACATTTGAGCAAGGGTAAAGAAGATAGAGTTGAAAAGGAGTTAGTCGCGCTGGTCACAGAGTGACCAGACACGTCCAAAATTGGGACCGGATGCGCCTAGTATTTTATCCAGTCTTGCGGTAGTCAGACAGAAGTGACTGGACACGTCTGGAATTAGGACCGGACACGTCCGATATTTGGACTCGAGGTGATCGACTAAGTGAAAGTGACCGGACTCTGGCTCAATGGAGTGATCGGACGCTGATGAGTTACTGTTTAGCGTCAGGTCAAAGTGATATAGCCCGATGCAGGATTGCAGAGAGCGACCGGACACGTCTGGTGCGAACCAACAAGTCTCGGGTTTTCAGCGCAATAATTCATCGAAAGCTGGGAGCATCCGATCTAGTGTGATCAGATGCGTTCGGTCGGCCCAGAGCGGTTCTGGGAGCTCTCTGGACTCGACGTGACGCTGCGTCTCCCGGGTCCGGTCGTTTTCTAACACCGCATCAGATCACGTAGTATTACTGTGCGTAGAGATAGCAGTTGGGCGCCAATGGCTAAATAATTTGAAAGGGACACATGGCAGTCAGGCTACGGCCGGACGTGTCCAGTGCACACGATCTGCGCATCCGATCGTCCCGCAGTCAGCCCAATAATTGAGCCAACGACTCTATTGCTTGGGGATGTCTATAAATATCGTTTGGCCGGCTCTAGCTCACTCTCTTGGCCATTTGCATTGACATAGCAACCTTGTGAGCTTAGCCAAAGCCCTCCCACTCATCTCCATATTTGATTCATCATCTTTGTGAGATTGGGAGAGAATCCAAGTGTATTGCTTGAGTGTTTGCATCTAGAGGCACTTGGTATTCATGTTTTGCTACGGGTTTGGCTTGTTACTCTTAGTGGTTGCCACCACCTAGATGGCTTAGAGCAGTGAGGATCGTCGAGCGGAGGTTGGTGATTGGCTCTGGCTCCGACCGTGGTGATTGTGAGGGGTTCTTGACCTTTCCCCAGTGGAGAGCCAAACGGTACTCTAGTAAATTGCTAGTGGCTTGTGTGATCCTCATCTTGTGTTGGTTGTGCGGCACCCTATTGAGGGTTTGGCATGTGATGCCAATTAGCGCATGAACATTCAAGTGAGTGAATTGCCACAACAAGGACTAGCTTGCCGGCAAGCAAGTGAACCTCGGAGGAAAAATCATTGTGTCTTGATTGCCTCCTTGGTATTCATTGGTATTCACTCATTGGTCCCTTGCCATGGCGGTATACCTCTTTACCACTCTCTTGTATTTCATTATACATTCACTTGGATAGAGCTAGTGGTAGTTAAGACTAGATAGTGTATCATTTAATTGTATTACTCTCACTAGGTTGATCACCTAGGTGTTTATTAGTGACATAGCTTTGTTGTGATATACTAGAGATCATAGAAAATAGAATTGGGTAGGTGGCTTGCAACCCCAAGTATAGTGCTAGCGCAAAATTCGCTTTGCCATCTTATTGACTAATCATTTGTCTTAGTGTTGTTGTAGAAATTTTTAATAGGCTATTCACCCTCCTCTAGCCATTAGGACCTTTCACCTTTCCCTTTTCCTGCTCTGTCAGGCAAGGCGGACGCATCTCATCATCACCGGGGCCACCCTTGACATTCTTGCAACGAGTCATAACTAAACTGCAAAGAACTCAACTGACTAGCAAAGGACCACTGCCACTGACAAAGGACAACCATCACTGACTCCCCCTAGCACTAAGAATCACTGCCCAACTGACACCTGCTGAGGCTTGGCCTCAATCCATACTCGTGGGCTTGGCCCCGAGTTTATCTGTCACTGCTCAATTGCCACTGCCTCACTGCCCAACTCGCTACACAAGATAGAATAAGAAGTATACATAAGCAACATTATATTCTAGAGGTAAGCAAGGTCCTATTGAAGCAAGCAATTGGATAAGAAAGGAATGAGTAATGGCTTGCTACTTGAGGAAGAAAAAAAGGAAACCCTGTGAAAAGGTAAGTCACTGACCGCATAGGGGCCCTAACGATATCATAGCAAGGAGTCAAGAGATCGAGCATTGCCGGCCAAAGAGACCATCGATGTGCAGCATTGGAAACCGAGGAGGGGCATGCGCGGTCGTCGGAGTCAAGAAAAACGATGGTGAGGTCGGTGAAAGAGCCTCTGGCGGTGGTGGAGATAGGCAAGACAAGCGTGGGTGCAGCGAGGGAGGCACGGAGGCCAGAGAGGGTGCAATGTGCGAGACGGTGGTGCAATGCGCGGTGAGAGAGGTGCGGGCGTGGCAAGGGAGGCGCGGTGGCTGATGAGTGTTGCTCCGGCTAGAGAGGCACAACGGCAACGGTGGTTAGGGTTAGAGTGGCGGCGGCACGATGTACGGAGAGAGAAGGATGGGGTGGTCAAGAGAAAAGGAAGAGGGTGGGTCCCCACGCATTAGTCGGATTTTGAAACAGATCTCACGAACACAGTTGTGACTGGACGCGCAGATGCAAATGACCTGACGCTACTCCTCCAGAGTCCGATCACAAACGGAGAGCTCTAGAACACCTCAGATAGCGACCGGGCGCGTCCATGGCACTATGACCAGACACAGAGCTGAGTCTGATCAATCCTGTTTCCATCTCGCGCTGACCAGACACGAATTTCAACTTGTCACCGGACGCGCGTGAAACACTATTTATCGTCTGGTCTTTCTTCAGCAACTGTATCTTCTCCTAATGTACTGACTGGATGCTATAATTGGTGAGTCCGGTCTCTGCGTCTAATCCCTCTTCAGCTGTAGTTTCCCCTCCTTTCTCCGTGACGTTTTCTCCCAATCAAGTCCCAACTTCAATAAGAGCCAAATAAACATCAATTGGGACTAAAATGGGAACCATCTCTCAAACCCTCAAGTTTTAAAATTATTTTGCCTTAGGCTATATATCTTTTTAAGAAAATAAGCAACAAAACAGGGCGAGGAGCACCATGTGGCCACACAATAGAGAATTTAACCAAGGGGAGCCTCAAATGCTCTCTCTATTTGTGGACGAACACAGCAGATGCTCAAAAGATAACCGAAAAGAAATGACAAAGCAACATACATGCATATGCAATGCCATATGAGAAAGGTAAGGTTAGTTGCTTGTCAAGTTTGATCCAAGGTTAAGCTTTTTCACATGCTTTTCGGTGGTTATCTTAAACATGTTAGACAAGCCCTAAGTGCATTACTAAAAATTAAATATGTTTTATATTACAATGCAATGCAAGGGACAACACAAGCTCATTTTTTAGTGAAGGTACTTAGGTCAAGTACATTGAGCTCATTCCACAACCAACAAAACGTAGCCTCATCTAGTGGTTCTGTGAAGATATCCACCAATTGATCCTCGGTCCTTACACCTTCTAGTGATATATCATTTTTAGCAACATGATCTCTAAGAAAGTGATGACGGATATCTATGTGTTTGATATGAGAGTGTTGAACTAGGTTATTAGCAAGTTTTACCGTGCTCTCACTGTCACACAAAAGAGGTACCTTTTCTAGAACTACACCATAGTTTAGAAGAGTTTGCTTTATGTAAAGGATTTGTGCACAACAAGCACCCACGGCAATGTACTCCGCCTTGGCAGTGGACAAGGCCACACTATTTTGCTTCTTAGAGATCCAAGACACTAGTGATCTACCAAGTAAATGGTACCCTTCGAATATGTTTTTTCTATCATTTTTGCAACCGGCAAAATCTGAATCGGAATAGCCAACTAGTTAGAATCTAGCACCTTTGGGATACCAAAGACCAATGCTTGGTGTGTGTGCTTAAGGTACCTAAGGATTCTTTTAACAGCAACCATGTGAGCCTCCTTAGAATTAGCTTGAAATCTAGCACACATACACACACTAAATATGATGTCGGGCCTAGATACAGTCAAGTATAACAAGCTACCAATCATAGAATGGTAGAGAGTTTGATCAATCGATTTACCTCCCTTATCTAGGTCGAGATGTCCATTAGATGGCATTAGTGTCATGATTGGCTTACATTCATCCATTTTAAACCTCTTAAGAAGATCCTTGGTATATTTTTCTTGAGAGATGAAAATCTCTTCTCTCATTTGCTTGACTTGAAACCCAAGAAAGAATGTAAGCTCTCCAATCATAGACATCTCGAACTCCTTCGACATTAATTCACCAAACTCTTTGCAATAGTCTTCATTTGATGAGCCAAATATGATATCATCAACATATACTTGACAAATGAAGATCTCTCCATCAAGCTTCTTGGTGAATAGTGTGGTATCAATCTCCTAATGGTGAAGCCCTTCTCAATGAGGAAGTCCTGAAGGCGCTCATATCAAGCTCTTGGGGCTTGCTTTAGCCCATATAGCACCTTAGACAACCTATAAACATGATTAGGATATCTAGGGTCTTCGAACCCGAGGTTTATCAACATAGACTAGTTCATTTATAAAGTCATTTAAAAATGCACTTTTAACATCCATTTGATATAATTTCATTTCATGATGAGATGCATAGGCAAGAAGGATACGAATGGCTTTAAGTCTTGCAACTGGTGCAAAGGTCTCTCCAAAATCCAACCCTTCAACTGGAGAGAACCCCTTCACATCTAGCCTTGCCTTGTTCCTCACAATGACGGCTTGATCATCTGGCTTGTTGCAAAACACGCACTTTGTTCCAATGACTCTTGTATCTTGTGGTCGCTCTTCAAGTGTCCAAACTTTATTGTGGGTGAATTTGTTCAATTCTTCATGCATGGCATTTATCCAATCCGGATCTTGAAGAGCTTCTTCTACATTCTTAGGCTCAATGCAAGAAACAAACGAGTGATGTTCAATAAATGAAGCAAGTTTTTAAAAATGAGTCGTTACACCCTTTGAAGGACTCCCTATGATGAGGTCTTGTGGATGTGCTTGAAGTATAGGAGAGTTTTTTCTATCAGCCACTTGAGGAGGAGGTTGTGGAGCATCAACATCTTGAGCTTGTGCCACCATTTAGTCATGAGAGATATGAGTATCTTCATTTTCTACTCTCCCATCTTTATTATCATCTTGTGACACATTTGATGAAGAGGGTGGATCAATCACTTGAACATTATCTTCATCATCTTTAGGCTTGATGTCTCCAACCGGAATGTTCTTCATAGCCTCCCTCAATGGTTCATCACCTACGTCATCAAGATTCTCATGTGCTCTTTGGGATCTCTTAGATTCATCAAATTTCACATCATATGTTTCTTCAACTAAGCCGGTGGCATGATTAAATACTCGATATGCTTTAGACTTTAATGAATAATCAACAAGAAAACTAATATCACAATGTCTTTGGAACTTCCCTAGGTGTTGCTGCTTCTTGTAGATGTAGCATTTCCAACCAAATACCTGGAAGAATGAGACGTCTGGATTCTTCCCATTGAGCAACTTATAAGGGGTCTTGCCAAGAAACTTTTGGAGAAATAGGCAGTTAGATGCATAGCATGCGGTGTTGATGGCTTCTGCCCATAGATCTTGAGGTGTATTGTACTCATCAAGCATTGTTCTTGCAAGGGTGATTAGTGTCTGGTTCTTTCTCTCTACTACACCATTTTGTTGAGGAGTGTAGGTTGTGAAGACCTCATACTTGATCCCAACTTCATCATAATATGCTTCAATATTTGTGTTGTCGAATTCTTTCCCATTGTCACTTCTTATCTTTTTGAGCTTCACTTCAAATTCGTTTTGTGCTCTCTTGGTAAACTTCTTGAAACATGCGCCCACTTCGGTCTTGTCATGAAGGAAGAACACCCAAGTGTATCTAGAGTAGTCATCAACTATCACAAGACAATAGAGGTTGCCTCCTAAACTCTTATAAGTTGTTGGTCCAAATAGATCCATGTGGAGAAGCTCCAGCGCTCTTATTGTTGACATGTAAGGTTTGGTTGGATGAGTGTTTGCAACTTGCTTGCCGGCTTGACATGCACTACAAAGCTTATCCTTCTCAAATTTCACATCTTTCAAACCTCTCACCAATTCATTTTTCATTAACTTCTTGAGTGAACTCATCCCAACATGTGCAAGTCTTCTATGCCAAAGCCACTCAAGTGATGTTTTAGTGAATAAACATGTCTTCAAGTTTGCATCTTCGGAGGTGAAGTCCACTAGATATAGGTTGTTGTATCTAAAGCCCTTGAATATAACTTGATCATCATGTTTCTTTGACACAACCACTTCCTTCTCGGTGAACAAACATTGAAAGCCAAGATCACACAATTGACCAACGGATAGCTAATTAAAGCTCAATGAAGCAACATATAGCACATTTGATATTGAGTGATCATTTGATATCACAACTTTGCCTAATCCTTGTACTTTGCCCTTTGAATTGTCACCAAATGCAATCCTTTCTTGACCATCTACTTCTTCATGTAGTGAGGTGAACATACGAGAATCACCGGTTATATGTTGAGTGCAACCACTATCAATAACCCAATGACTTCCACCGGTCTTGTAGTTCACCTACACACACAAGAGATCAAGCTTGTTGTTTAGGGACCCAAACTTGATGAGGGCCCTTGACTTTCTCAACTAGTGACTTAGCAATCTAAATTTGCTTAGACCTATTCTTGTTGGGTGAACCTAAGAACATGACTTTCATCTTTCCACTAGAATCTTTTCTAAGCATATAGTGAGCATTTAAGGCAAAGGGTCTAGCATGCTTGGATAAGGGTTGTGGTGGTGGAGTTTCACACTCATGAGCAAAGTGACTTTCTTGTCCACACTCAAAGCATCTCTTTGGCTTAGGCTTTGACTTGTATTGTTGTTGATGTTGAGCTTGAGCTTTCTTCTCTTGATTTGCCAAGAACACAATACCACTTCTATCTATCTTCATCACGGTGTTCATAAGTAGCTCACTTTGGAGATATTGGCCTCATGTGAACTTGCTCAAACCGGTCTTGAGATGTTCTTTCTCCAACTTGAGTTTCTTATTTTCTTCTCTAAGTTCACCATGCTTCTCCATCTTGAGTCTCTTGTCCTCTTCTCTAAGCATCTCATTCTCAAGAGCCATATCATGATCATTGTCAAGATTCTCTATCACAATTGTGTTTGTGGTCGATAGTTTTTCAAGATCCTTCTTGAGCTTTTCATTTTCATTCTTGAGCTTGACATAATCATCATAGTTGTCAGACTCAATCACCTTCTTGCCTTTGCTACTAGAACCTTGCTCAATGCTCTCAACAATCAAGTCATCACATGATGTAGCTATATCAATCTTAACAACATTGTTAGTAGCATCATGTGGCTCATTTGACAATAACTCATGAGAAAGAACAAGAGTGTCATGGTTAATTTTGAGATTGGTGTACTCTTCTTTTAGCAAGTTGTAACTAGTGGTGAGCTCATTGTGTATCTACTCAAGTTTATCATGTTTTTCTCTAAGCTCCCTTTTAGAGGTTTTGAGCTCCTTGAGTTTGGATGACACAATTTTATTTTCTTCTCTAAGCTCATCACTAGCTTTTTCGGCTATGTCATACTTTGCTAAGAGTGAGTCATTCACAAGTTCTAGCTTCTTATTTTTTGCTCTTATCTTTCTAATGATTTTAGTGTATTGGTTTAGCAATTTGACAAGATCATCATAAGAAGGTGACTCAAATTCTTCATCACTATCACTACCATTCTCATCATCACTAGCATTGTCATCACCACTACTATCATCATCATTTTGTACCTTTCGTTCACCCTTGGCCAAGAGGCATAGATGTGTAGAGGATGATGATGATGGTGTCGGTGGAGATAGTGTGGAACCAATCACAAGAGCGGCCACCTTCTCCTTCTCATTTTCATTTTCATCATCGGATGAGCCACTTGATGATTCGATGTCTATGAGCCAATCACCAACAATAATATAGGCCTTGACATTCTTCTTCTTCTTGTGAAATTCCTTTTTCTTGCCATCCTTCTTCTTGTATGGCTTGTTCTTCTTCTTCTCATCATCATCATCACTTGATTCATCTTTTTTTCCCTTGTACTTCTTCTTGTACTTGTTTTTCTTGGGTTTGGGGCATTGATGAGCTAGATGAACAAGATCTCCATAATTGTAGCAATCTATTTTAGAGATGGGCTTCCTTCTACTACTAGTGAAAAAATCTTCTTCTTGTCATCAAACTTGATACCATTCTTGTTTAGCTTTTTAAGCATCTTGGCGGTTCTTCTCACCATAAGAGCAAGGCTTGCATCATCACTTGAGCTATCATGATCAACTTTTGCTTTGCCCCTCTTCTCTTGGATAGCCTTGAATGCCAAATCTTTCTTCTTGGTGGAAGAAGAGCCATCTTATGGAGTGATGTGCATGTACATCTCATGTGTATTGATCTTCCTCAATATTTGAGTTGGTGTAGCAGTGGAAAGATCACCTTGATGAAGCACCATCACAATATGCCCATACTTGTCAATGGGGAGGATACTCAAGATCTTTCTCACAACATCGGATGGTTGCATTTGAGTGAGTCCAAGCCCATTGACCTCCTCTACAAGAACATTCAAACGTGAATATATATCATTAGCACTTTCACTAGAAAGCATTTCAAATGAGTTAAGCTGCTTCATCACAAGGTGATAACGTTCCTCACGCTCACTCTTGGTTCCCTCATGGAGCGCACAAATGTCCGACCATAGTGAATGGGCATCTTTGTGGTTCCGCACATAGTTAAAGACATCCTCACAAAGGCCTCTAAAAAGGGTGCTTCTAGCCTTTGCATTCCACTTCTTGTAGGGAACCTCATCACCTTGAAGATTGACGGGATCCTTAGGTTTTGGGAAGCCTTGTGAGGCGGCTCTAAGCACTCCAACATCTAAAGCCTCTAGGTACGCCTCCATACAAATTTTCTAATAAGGAAAATCATCTCCCTCAAAGACAGGAGGAGGTCCATCCCCGTGGGACATCTTGCTATAGGCGGTTAAGCCTAATTTAAGGAGCACGAGGCTCCGATACCAATTGAAAGGATCAAGATGCACAAGAAGGGGGGGTGAATTGGGCTAATTCTAAATTTCTTTCAACAATTAAGCCCTACACTTAGCTCATTTCACCCCCTTGTGCTTAGAAGTGTTTCTATTATTTTACCGCATAAAAGTTTTAAACCATAGGTTCTAATCCTACTATAACATGGTAATTCTAAGAATGTAAAGATATGAATTGAATTGCTCAAATATAAATGCTCAAAGTAAAGAGGAGAGGAACACGGCGATTTTTTCTGAGGCATCGGAGAATCGCCAATCCGCACTAGTCCTCGTATGGAGCACCTGCGTAAGGGTGTAGCAACCCGTTGATCCGCACAAGGATCAAATGCTCTCTACGAGCTGATTCTTTGACACTCCGTCATGATGAATCGCCCACAACCGCTCATAACATGACTTGGGTCATCCACAAGCTCCGCCGGATGATCACCAAGATTTCTATCACTATCGAGCTGTCTAGGTGATGGCGATCACCAAGAGTAACAAGCACAAACTCTCACTTGACCAAGACAAGCCTAATGAGAAAGGTGGATACACACTTGCTACTCCCTATGCACCAATGAGGTCCTTAATCTTGGATTATCAAATCTCAATCACCCCACTAGGCTCTTGCTCTCCCTTGCACTTCAAAAGTGTTTCTCAGCTGAACAAATGGGTAAGAAAGCTAAGTTGGACGAGTAGGAGAAGTGTATATACTCCCTATTTTAAAACATAACTGTTATTGTCCAACTCAGAAGTTTTCGGAGTGACCGGACACGCCCGATCAGTAGCCAACGACTACATGGCGTCAGCCTGTTAGAGAAAGTTGTTGGAGTGACCTGACGCTGGCCAGCGTCTGATCAACATCCACCAGACGCGTTCGGTCAGGAATTTTGGTCTCTGGACCCTCTCTGATGTTGACCTAACGCTGCAAACTCAGCGTCCGGTCGTTTACTATTCAGCGTCCGGTCCTCCCTAACAGTGAGGCCCTACTGCTACAGATACGACTAGAGGCGCGTCCGGTTCCAATCACTGTGCAGCGTCCGATCGCTCCTCGGCTTCTGCTATGTGCGTTGATCACTGACCGGACACAACACCTAAGAGTATGGACATCACTAAAACGGCGTCTGGTCATCATTTGACCCTCCATTCACTTCCAATTCAAAATTCTTTGTGAATGAGGTTGATTCCAATTGATCTTTGGGCTATTCCTGAGCTATCTAGTGCTAAGTTTAACAAGTGTGCACCACACATAACCCATTAGACTCACATAAGTCAAGCTAATAGTTCATACCCCCTTAATAGTACGGCCAAATGAAAAACAAAGTCCTAAACTATTCTAAATGTCTCTCCAACGTCAAACGACACTTATAACTAGTATGTCCTTAACCTTGTCGTCCATCCTTTGAAAATCGAAACGATTTTCATCAATAGGGGCATGAAAAACATAATTGTACAAACAATCATCATTATCATGACCTAACTCAAGTTGCCTCAGCAAAACACACGTTAGTCACAGTAATCTCGTGTCGTCATTAATCACTTAAACCCAACTAGGGGCCTAAATGCTTTCAAAGTCATTAACAGTTTTTATATATACCGGATTGATCAACAGACTTATATCAAGTTTTAGAGAATTGTCAACGAGGGGAAATAAGCTAGTGCGTGGATCTTCAACCGATCCAGCTTATGAATGTGTTCGGCTGGTGCATTCAATAGTGAATTTTGGATGGTTTTGGATGATTGAATAGTATTCTGTGAGAGAAAATAAGCTAAAACAAGCTGGAACAAGTTGGGAGTATACCAGCCGAACGCTGTGTATATTTTTCGTTTGTGGCGCCGTCGGGTCACCGGCATGGTGGGCTGACTGCAGCCGGTGGAAATTTTATTATCCTGGTCAAACGCCTTCGCCTGCGGATCGGTATATACATGAACACAATATATATGTGTGCAATATAATAAAATAATTAGTGTGCACCAATGAGACGAGAATAGGATTGATGGTCAATTATTTTATCTGATCTGATGATGATGACCTTTGGTATCGTCCTGACCAGTGATGGCAAACTGCACCCCGGCAATCACGTTGGCACTAGTTTTTCTTCCTCTTACTAACTCCAAATCTGATATTTTTTTTTCTAAAATTTTCTAAAATCATTCTATATCAATTTATTTTGTTGGTTTTATCAATATATACATATAAAAAGTTTGAGCAATTTAAATTTTGAATTTCAAAAAAATACAACTTCAGACAAGATTTTGGTACCCCAAATGATTTCAGCTGAAAAAGTGATAAGTACCAAAGTTTAATAACTCATCAAGATCTGCAACTTTTGTATTGGTCATTTCTTCATATGACAAAGTGGTAATGACATTGTTCACAAATGTGACACATCTCTTATAAGGTTTTATAAACTATATAAGACATGTGTAAGATTAGTGAACAATGTGTACTAAGAATTTATTAAATGAAGAAATGACCAAAATAAAAGTTGTAGATATTCATGAGTTGAACAACTTTGGTATTCATCACTTTTTATGTTGAAATCAATTTGGGTCTTAAATTTTGGTTTCAACTTGTCGTTTTTCAAAATTTCAAATTTGAAAGGTTCAAATTTTGTCAAATGACAAGATGACTAAAATAAAAGTTGTAGATATTAATGAGTTGAACAACTTTGGTATTCATCACTTTTTATGTTGAAATCATTTTGGGTCTCAAATTTTGGTTCGAACTTGTCATTTTTTTAAATTTAAAATTTGAAATGTTCAAATTTTGTCAAATGACAAGATGACCAAAATAAAAGTTGTAGATCTTCATGACCTCTACAACTTTGATGTTTATCAAATTTTCATTTGAGATCATTTGGTGTCTCAAAATTATTTTAATAGTTTTGATTTTAATTTTTTAAAATTTAAAATTTTCCCCATTTTTAAAGGTTCAATTTTGCAATTTTAAACTCTTGTAGTTGTTTTAGTTATTGTATATGTAAATATATCTATAAAAAATTATAAAATTTTATACTGTATTATTTATAAAAATAATTATAAAAAAATAATTATAAAGGTCCCTCTCCTCCGTCGCGGCAACTGGAAACCCTCGAGGGGGACGCGGCTCGCTGCCACGCGGGCCCACACGTTGGTGAGACGCGCCCGGCCTTATTGCGCCGCTTCTTTCCCCAGGCTTCCTCTGCTCGCAGTCTCGCTTCACCACGAGCCCACTCTCGGCTCTTGCCCACCGCCACCACTCCCCGAAAACCCCACCGCGCACCACCAAACCCTAGCGAGCGAGGCGATCGGCCACCGTCGACCGAGCGCAATGAAGACACCCCCGGTGGCCCACGACCTGGAGGTGGCCGCTACGGCGGCGGCGGAGCAGCAGACCCCCGCGGCGAAGAAGGTGGTGGAGGAGGAGGATTCGCGCCTGCGCTGGGCGTTCGTGCGGAAGGTCTATGGCATCCTGTCCCTGCAGTTTGCCCTCACACGTTCATCGTCATCCTCGTCTCCCCGCTCATCGGTGCGTGCGCGTGCCTCCATTCCCCCTTCCCTCCTTCTGTTCCTAGGGTTTGGATCATAACCGCCGCGGTTTTGTTTGGTTTGGTTTCGTTGGTTTGTGCAGTCATGTTCCCCATGCTCAAGTACAGGGAGAAGCACCCCAGGAACCTCGTCCTGCTCGCCCTGTTCACGCTCTGCTGCAGCCTCAGTATCGCTGTGTCCGCGTCCACCACTCTCGGTATGGGCAATTGATTCCTCCTCATCTCCCTCTCGTGTCGTTGTTTTGTTTCCTATTGTGATGTGGATGGATGAAATTGGAATGCAGCGTGTGGTGAAATTTTGGTGGTGACTGTGTATCCATAGCATGCTAGTGTATCCATCCAAGGTTCCTATGTGTCATGCTGACTAAGAATGGTCCTAGGCCACCACAGAATTAAAGTTTGCTCAATGCCCTTTTTTTGTAAATAAAAACCCTTAACTCCTAAGGCTTGATTAGACATATAAAAGCAAGTAAATAATGTACTTCAGGCATATTACTTATGAGTGTTCGTTTAGGATAAAATAAGTTGACTTGTGCATTGAACCAAATGGCTTACTTAAAATAATGTTTCGTTTCCACTATTTTGACTTTTTGTCAAATTGTCAAGGTTATGGTGATATCAGGAAACCACCATTGGTAGAAGTCATCGCATGTTTTGGTTTACTTAGGACCTCAGCTCCCTCCAATATTGCTCAGCACACTCATTAATTACTATTTTCCAATATATCTTCAAGAAACATGAGAGCCAAAGTATTTTCTGGAGAACAAGTAGTCTAGTCTTTTAAGCATCTCACAATGGCCATGCTTTGTGTAAGAAACCCAGGATGAACTTGTTACTTATAGCGGCCATTTCGTGCGTGCTCACAACAATGGTCAGGTAGCAACAATCACTGAAACAGTTTTAGGTTTCATTCCCCTTCTTTCATATATGAGTATGACCCTCTTTGTTTTACTTCCTTCGAAAACGCAGGATATAGGGAACTATCAATACATGATGGAAGACATGGCAGTGCTCCCTGACATTACATTTTTGCGCCTGACGGTCATGGCAAATGGACATGCCTTTGAGGCCAGCGCATTCCATGTTCTCAGATTGTCTACTGGTATAAGGAGGTTGGTGCTGCAGTTAGTTGCTACTGTCTCAGAGGTAAACCTATTCTTCGTTTACCTAATACTCTCTCCCAGACACAGAAAAAAATGTAGCATTTTGGTCCCTAAAAGGCATTTTTGACAATCAATTTCAGTTAAAATATATATCGAAAGCCAAATTAAATTAAAGCATCATGAAACTGTTTTTCAAGGTAGATCGATGCATGCTGTTTTTATGAGAAAAAAAACATGTGTTTGTATTTAGTTAGACATGGTCCCTAGGTAAAACACAACTCGTTTTCTTAGTTGAGTAAGTATAGAAGTTGCCAGGGAAGTAATGGGAAGAATTCTGCATTTGTATTTTTTTTTTGGGCAAATGTTTGGTTTATTTGATATCCAAATGATAGCACTTTACTCTGTAGATTTAACTGGTTGTATACATTTGGGCTGTAAGTTGTTGCTCTCGTTCTAGTTATTGTTAGCCTGTTTGAAATATATGGTTGTGGACCTGAGGTGAGTCGTTGGATGGCACTAAGCAGATCAACCTTGTTATGTATATAAGAGTTAGAAAATAATACGGCAGTGAACAGAAAGTTGAAGGAGTAATTGGCCTAAGTATTTATAATTTTTTTAAAAAAGGAAGATAAAAAAGTTCTGTTGGTCCATTCAGAACTTATGCACTAGTATTGATTCAAAATCTCCTTAATTCTGAGCGATTAATAGCATGTTGCTGTGACATGAATTTTTCTGTGATTTTGTAAACAGAAATTATGCTCTTGTGTGCTATCTTTTCTCTTGGTAGAAAATTATATTGCTGCAACTAGTTACTAGGCTCAAAAGTGTTCAGGAATCTGACTATTTACTCTCTCTCCTTTTTATCACGCACTCACCAATTAATTTTATTAAGTTAATATACTTCCTTGTGTCAGGCCCAAACTGTATGCTCATCTGATTGCATATGCCTTCAGCGAGTAGAGTGGGAAACGGAGGAACTCTTGTTGAATCACCTTAAAGAAGTAGAAATTACTGGATGGAGAGGAACTGAACATGAAGTTGATTTTGTGAAACGACTTTTCGATTGGGGGACAAAGCTTAAAGAGATGACAGTAAATTTCCATCGTTCAATCTCCCGTGTCACACTTGTTTGGCTCACAGTTTACTGTTGATCCACTGCAGATCTGCTTCCCGCTGGGAAGGGTGGCCAACTGGCCATGACCATCTACGGGTTCCTGGCCACCCTGGTGTTCTCGGGCTTCATCGTCTACGACACCCACATGCTGCTCAAGCGCCACACCTACAACGAGTACGTGGTCGCCGCCATCTCCCGCTACCTGGACGTCATCAACCTCTTCATGGCCCAGATGTCGCTCTCCTTGTGCATTTCTTAATGAACTATGTTATAATGATAAACTTCATAATGGACTATGTTGTAATGATAGACTTTTGTGAATTATGACTTATGATGATGTTCTAAATAATGGTCTTGTGTTTGTGGATGTATATATGTATATTTGTGGCGGTCAGATTCGAATTTGAATTATATATATATATATGTGGTCATATTTGAATTTGAATTATTTATTTTTTGCTGTGAAAAATCCACTGGAGGGGCGGTTCTTGATTTGAACCGTCCTTACAAATACACACAGCAGGAGCGGCTGGTGATACAGCCGTCCTTACAGAAGTCCATTACAGGGGCGGCTGAAAACACCAGCCGCCCCTACAGAGGGCACTGTAGGGGCGGCTGAAACACCAGCCGCCCCTACAGAGGGCACTATAAGGGCGGCTGAAAACACCAGCCGCCCCTACAGAGGACACTGCAGGGGTGGTCAGAAAATCGCCCCTACACCCTGGGAAGGGCGGCTGACGCAGCCATCCCTACAGAGGCTCTAGAGGTGTCCCTATAGTGGCTAACGCCGCGCAGCAGGTCTTCCTCACTTTCTTCACCTGCTGGCTGCTCGGCGTGTGCCTCCTTTCGTTCGTACCAGTGGCAGGCCGGTTCCCGCAAGCTGATCCTCTGGCCGGTGCTGCCATCGCCAGCGTCCGCGCCGTCCTCGGCACCAGTTCAACCCATGGAACTAGCTCCATCTCGCGCGCATATATGCGTTTCCTAGCTTCGTGCATTGTAATCGTATCAGTTGTGATGTCTCTCCCTGCCTTTTGCTTTCTGTGTTCCTATTCCTAAGAATAAGCACGTAGTAATGTTGTTTATTTTCTCCAATCTCCATCCATGCAAGATCGAGCACGAAGCGGAGGAACAGTAACCAGGATGGCTGCGAGAGCGCGGATTCTAGGCGCTTTATGGAGTTTCATATTGCTTCTTCTGTACGGCTGCCTGTAGTACTACTGTATGGTGGGGCCGGTGCTTCTTCATTCCAGGCCTCGATTACATTCGCCTCAGTTTCGCTGGTCCAAGCAGTCCAGGTTCGGTGAGGCCCGGTCCGGTATTAGCGGGAGACAAGCCTGTATAAACAAAAGCCCAGCCATTGCCGAGGATCACGATCACTGCAGGAGTCAGGAGGCACGATTTTGTACGTATGCTGAATTATTTCGTACGATGTTCCATATTATATACCCTTGCCCCTCCAGTTTGCTTCAAAAAGAAAATTATATACGCTTGTTTCATTTCTGAATTTTTGTTGTTCCAGCTGCTTCATTTATTCTATGTCCTTTTAAAATACTCTCGATATTTGTACCTATATATATATATTTTCGTTACAGGAGCAATGGCCAAACTTTTATATGAGTAAATTACACTGGTGACCCCTTAACTATTCCCATGTTCCATCTAGATCTCTGTACTGTAAAATGTGCATGCCATGCTCCGTGAACTTTTTAAAGCTATCTCATCCCGGTCCAAATTCTTCCACGGGATACCCTCTCATCCGACATGACGTGCCATACGGTGGCTGCGGTTGCTACAGCCCACACGTGTTTGCCAAAATTTTATGTCCAAGTCATATTAAACTTAGAGCTAGCACTACGGGATACTGATTAATTACCGAGTGTGATAAACACTCGGCAAATATGGAGAAACACTCGGTTAAACATGACCTCGGTAACAACGACTCGGTTAAAGTTAGTTTACCGAGTGTCAACTACCGGGACACTCGGAGAATAAATCTTACCGAGTGCTAAGCCGGCACTCGTAAACAACTACGACGTGGGACGGTCGTCAGTCCCCAAGCTTGCCGTTAACGGCGTCGTTTACCGAGTGTTAGACATAGCACTCGGTAAACAGATAACCATTTTCATGATTAAACATTCCGCAAATATTTTTCCCTAATATAGTTTACCGAGTGTACCAGTAACACTCGGTAAACATGTAACTCGTTAACCGAGTGTTCCATCGGTAAAAAATGGCACATATATCCGAGTGGGGTCGTGGCACTCGGTAAAAAATGGCACCACTCGGCAAAATTAACAGAATCAGAACCAATTTGGTTCTGTTCTCTGTTTTACCGAGTGTAACACTCGGTAAACATGACCATTACCGAGTGTAACACTCGGTAAAACTTGTCCACAGTATTTTTTTTGTTTGTTTCAGTGCATATCCAGCCACAATTAACAACAATTATAACAGAATATCACAGTTACCAACAGATAGACAATATATATCACATATATGTCCACAAATGTCACATCCACTCATTATAACCAACATATAGCTACAACAAATGTCACAAGCACAATGCAAAGTCCACAAACACCATCAACATGTCCAAAGTCCACAAAGTTCAACCCACTTCTAAGTTCAACATACAAACAAGTGAAACATGGTCCTGTCACATGGTCGGAGCCCTACCGAGAAACGGAGACAAGTCCAAGTCTTGATCGTTGTTCGATCCAGCTGTAGAAGGTCCCTGGAATGAGGGAGCAAAAGAAAATAAACATATTTGTCAATTAATCATAAGGTAGTATGCCAAATTCAAATATTCCTTCGAAAGACCAGTTAACAGTGACATCAATATATAGGCATATAATAGATAACACATATCAAGTTAGTTGCTGTTTAGGTCTCCTCTATGTGCAAGATATCGTCACACATGGTCGAGTAGACTGAACATGAATTGGGCAAACACCTATGTACTCATGTAGAACCTAACATGATGCCTTTCAAGGTCTGAACAATATTACTAATAATCTAACTTATACATGTATGTATCCTACTCTCTTCTAGGTTCTAACATGATAGTGTTGACTGTAGCACAATCTGAACTGAAAAAGCCTTTCAAGATGAAGAGTGACTCACAGGAGTGCCGTCGCGCGGAGGTGGAGGCACCAACGGTATCATCGGCGGCGGCGGAGGCGGTGGAGGCTGCCCCATGCTCTGAGAAAAGCTGGCATGTATGGCTGTGTGTCCTGTACCAGGCCTCTGCGACTGCTGGAAGGCCTTCAAGCTGGGCTGCACTCGCGCCCTCTCCTGTGCCAACTCGGCCTGGTGCGATAGCTGGAGGGCCTGAAACTGGCTCTGTGAGGCCTGCTGTGACTCCTGCAGGGCTTCAATCTGGGCCTACAATTATTTATCACATAGTTAGAATGCAAATAAAGACGGGTAGAAAATGAATGGACAACGAATGCAACAGAACTAACCTGGAGTGCTACCACCTAGGGCTGTGAGCGTGGGCGTATGGCCGGCTCGAACTCGTGCTTTAACTTTATTTCACAATAAAGTTGAAGCTAACATACAAAAGGGCATACAATGCGTTTTAAGAATTATTCCTATATTAAGGAAAAGTTGAGATTCCTTCCTTGGTGCTCAACTAACTACTCAATGTAGCTTACTCATTTTCCCTAAATGGTGATCTGGTTACACTTTCCTAGAAAAGAAATAGGGTCCTTGATTTATCAAGGATCATCCATTTACTTTGTTTACTAGTAGAAGCAATGATCTAATCAAGCACTACACTGGTATATGTATTATGCTAAAGCATGCAGGATGCATATACATCACCATGAGGAATGCATAAATGACAAATGACACAGTAACATGTGTGCTTGTTCTCCACTTCGTAAGCTCTGTTTCACTAGCTCACAGATTCCTCTCATACACCAACACTGCGATTCCCTGTATGCCTGACAGATGAGTGTTAACCATACTAGTACTCCTTTCCATTATACACTCTGTCACAGTCTGTGATCAATAATCAGAAATCGGAGGGAGCTGCTGCCATCAAAACTTCAGATCGACCAGGCTAAGGCAAGATTGAAGTTTCCAAGGGACCCATACACTGACACTACGAATATAGATTAGCACTGGCATCAAAAGTTCTCATCTGGTTGGAATTGTGGCCTCTTTTTCTTGAACTAACACTGGATTAAATACATTCAAACAAGTCCAGGTCGGATTAATTTAGTTGCATATATACAGTGTCGCTACCACAACATGTCTTTTCTGTGACGGAAAAAAACGAAAATGATAAGGTCTAGAATCCTATGGCTGTGAGCATCAGAATAAGTCATGCATATCGTTTTTTTGCAATCTGAGAAGATAGATTAGCAACAAACCTCGGCAATGGATGAGGTTGAGAACCTTCCTTCCAGCGGTGGCGGCGGGGCTATGTATGGGGGAACCGACCGGTGGCGGAGGGGGGTGGAGGGGAGGAGGCGGCCGCGGCGGTGGAGCTTCTTGTTGTGGGAGAGAGAGGGAGTCGTTGTCGGCCTTGACGGCGCGAGCTGGAGCTTCAGCGGTCGTAAGTCCTCTCAGCTGCTTCGTCTTTAACAGGGCGCGGGTTACTGCGACGGCGGGAGGGGAGTGAAGTGAGGACGCAGCGTAGGCGGGGAAGGGAAGGAGAAGGGCAGGGACGGACGGGTGGAGGCGACGGCTTGTCGAGCGTGTGGACGCGCGGGGGGGGAGAGGGGAAGGCGCGGGCCGCAAGTGCGGGGGACGGCGGGGAGGCGCCGTCGCGGGGGGACGCGGCGGGCGGCGGGGGATTGCGCGGGCGTGCGGTGTGTGTGTCGTCTGCACGATTTGAGGAGAGAAACGATAAGTGAATGCCTCTGTTTACCGAGTGCCTATTATACGGCACTCGGTAAACTCAAGCACCGCAGCCCAATTACATTGTGGGCCTGGTACATGTTTACCGAGTGCCCAGATCTACGGCACTCGGTAAACAGAAGCACTGCAGCCCAATACATGGGCCTGGTACATGTTTTACCGAGTGCCTAGATCTACGCACTCGGTAAGAGACAGGTGGGCCGTGGCTAATCTTTACCGAGTGTTTGAGGTCACACTCGGTAAAAGTCTCCATTATTTCATGCAAAACAAAAATGAAAAAATGCCAATTTAATCCAAAAATTCACCAAACTTTCACAGGAACTATTTCATGTCATCTATTTACTATCTAAAAAATTCCAAGTTCAAATCATAATGTTGAATTTCACTCTTAATAGAAATCTATCGTCATTGTGAATGTTTAGTGTCCTCTTTGGGAGATGTACCGGTTCGGCAGCGACGAATGTAAAAATACTTCCGAAACGTTATGAAAATTTTTCTATAATATAGATGTATGCTTCAATGTAATTCTTCCAATCTCGTGATTTATCGAGTTCGATTTAAATTATAATTAAATTTACACGATATGTATCTAATTATCATAAGAATGAAAATTTGTGAAATATAGTAAATAAATCAATAAACACCATATTTTGGAATGGAGTACTAAATATCATATGTGGATAGAGGAAAAAGAATGAAGGGAACAAACAAGAAATTTGGTTGAATTTTACCGAGTGTTGCGCAGTACACTCGGTAAAAGATAGTGTTTACCGAGGTTGTGAACTTACACTCGGTAAAACTTTATTATTACCGAGTGCAAATACTTCTACACTCGGCAACATGTCATGCCGTGACGCCGTTTGGCGCACGGTTGGTACACTAGGAGACGTTGCAGCTCAATACCGAGTGTCTCTTTTTACCGAGTGCGCCCCTTCGGTAAAATTGTAGTTCTACCGAGAGTGTTTGAGGTTACCGAGTGTTCGGACTCGGTAAAGAGGTCTACACCGGGTGTTTATGTTTTCCGAGTGTTGGCACTCGGTAATAAATGTTTTCCGAGTGTCCCGACTTTTGACACTCGGTAATTGTCTGGGCACTCGTGGTAACTACACAGTCTCCGGTAGTGTAGGTTTTAAAAATAAGAGATCGGCGCCCAATTCACGGCGTCGAGGTCGGCGCTCCGTAGATCATGGTGCCGAGCTCTGGTCACGTCAGCACCACATCGCCGGCCACACAATCCCTGGCCTCTGACCTACGTGTTACCTCAGCGCCGTGGCGCCGTCCGAGGAAAGGGCCAAAGATGGATTTTCTGAGGCCGGGGGCATAAATGTAAATTTTGATAAAAAGGGCTAAGTTGTAAAAAAATCCGTCACCGCTGACATGTGCATGTTTGGGTTTCAGGTCATTTTGACGCGCCGAGTAGGAAATTGCGCCCGCACATTGGCCACCAACATAACGAGCAGTGGCGCCGGCGCAGCGCAGCGCGCTATTATAAGGGCAATCCTAATGTTAAAAACCACATGTAGTTTCTATGTCTATTAATTTACGTAGATACTACGTATACAAACTATGGTCTCAATGGATGGTTCCTAACAGAATTATTTTTTGTCTAATCACATATCTTTTATCTCCGTCCTCTACCAACATCTCCTCGTATCTAAGAAACAATTTCCTCATCTCTCTTTAATTAGAGTGCTACATCATCTTTGTGCTTAGTTGGTACCATAATAATAAAGATACAAACCAACTAGTTTCATATGTAGGAGTGCCCTCAATAAACCAAACTCCTAAAAGCCACGCATCTGCCCAAGACACCACATCCCTCAACCCTCGTCAGTGGAGCGTGCTCCTGGAGAACGGACACCTCGTACGCACGAGAAGCGTCCCGCAGGCCGGCACGAATGGCCAACCAGGGAGAGCTGCTGCCTAATCACGCGGACGTCCAAGCATAAGCAGGCCACCACCGCGACCACCAGCAGTACAACCTCGTCGACGCCACGCGCGCGCTGATGCTGCTAGGAGCAGCCGCCGCCGTCTCAACCTCAACCATGTGCAACTGCAACCCCGACCCTGACAACGCGTGGGTCTTCTTCCTCGGTTTCGTCACCTAGCTGCTCGCCGTGTGCCATTGCCGGCGCCGGTGACGTCCTCAGGCGCTTCTTCATCCCATGGAACTAGCTGTATCTTGCGCTAAGTTATACAGGTGTGCTTGTTAAAAAGTATTTATAAATTTATAACTAAGTTATACATGATTAAATAAGTATGAAATTTTTTGCTATACTTCAAGCATACAATAATTAGTCTATCATAAAAATTTCACCACAATTGAACAATAGAAACTGCAGCTATGAATTAATTACAGATAAACATAGATCTAAAGTTACAACAAAAAAATTGTACTAAAGCATACCATATTATATGTTCATTGTGTAGATCTACTCATGTGGAGTTCAACAAAACTGGATTTTCTTTTATGATTTTTCTATGGTTTACTATAATTTTTCATAGAATTCAACCAAAATAAATAAAAAAGAAAAAAAGACAAAATCATCTTTGAAAACCGCTTATAACCGGTCAGGGAGGTAAAAATGAACGGTTTTAAAAGTTTAGGAAAGTGGTTTACCCGGTTTTAGAGTTTTAAGGAGGAAAATCAAACTTTCGCAAAAGTCGAGGAAGGTAATATGGACTTTTTCATAACTAGCAAATATGCATGTGCGTCGCAACGGGGGAAAAAAACTATCGATGAGAAACAATGACGAAAATGATGCATATGTATTGATGTTTTATCATCTTGCAAAGCATAGAAATATTTAAACGTTAATATATCATAACTTTTAATTTTATATACTATCTATGTATGGTATAGTTAAATATCAAGCTCCGTAAGATTTTAATAAAGACCCATAAAAATACGTAATTCTAATTTATCATTGCATGCCATGAGACTCTATCCCTATCTCTCATGTGTTCTTTAGCATCGTCGACTGGATTCTATATCACCGCTAGACGTGGGTTGTTCTAACTCATATGAGCACGGGTCATGGTTATGAGTTTAGGTCACATATCAGACATAAAAGGACGTAAGTATATTTTGGAAAGAAAAAAATATATTTTTTGTATAGGTAGGGAGGGGTGAACGAAAAAATAAGATTAAATTTTTTGGGTATAAAAGATAAAGATATATTATAGATATGAATATAAATCCACATCCACATCCTCATGACTGGGAAGCGGTAGGGAATTCTTTCCATTTTCCTATCGACTCTCCTTCCATCATCCGCATGCTCCTATGATTGAGGGGATGGTTACGGAATCCATCTTTTTGCCGTGTCCAATCGAGTCCTTTATCTCTCAGGTCCTTGCTATGCGATGCCTGCACATGTTCGGATTTGTTTGGACTCGGTGAAGCACATCAGCAACGTATAGACATGGGACATATTTTTTCTATTTTTGGATTAAGATTCCTATTCACTCGAAATCGGAGAGATATAATTGGATAAAGATTCTAGTTATATAAAGAGAAGGGCTATATACGGTTTTCTACATCCATAGAGTTAGTTAAGAGATGGCCGGACCAAAAATTAGGTGGAATTTTTTTTATCTTTTTATTATTAGGTATATATATAGATATAGATATAGATTTAAACGCAAGCCTCAGTTTTCTGTGGCCCAATCATCCAGGCTAGGTGAGGCCCGGTCAGGCGTTAGCAGGTGAACACGCCTGTGTAACTTAAGGCCCATCGTAATTTGCCGACAAGACGAATCAACGTTGGAGCGTGAGATGCCGACGACCCCTCTCTATTGGCTGGCCAGTCAAACACTATGCTATTTTGGGCGTTGGACCCTTCGTCGTATTCCACAGCACACAGCAGCTTATTCTGCAGATTTCTAGAAAAAGGAATTTTATTTGAGAGCTTTACACAACCAATTCTTATTACAGATCTAGCCACATGCTGTTTTTTAGCTCTCGAAACTGAAACCAAACAAAACGATAAATGATTAAACGCTACGTGCTAAGCCTTTTCAACGACGACCATCCATGCTCGGCAGAGTATTTTCATAGCTTGTTCTGGAGATATATACTCCAATCAAACTACGGTACCTCCGTTGCCACTTGCTTGGTGACGAGCGAGATCTGCAACATGATTGGTCTATGCGAAATTATTTTCCAGCAGCCACACCCCTGTCGACGGCGACTTATTGATAATTAAACTGCTCCATGTACTCAATCCATCCCAAATTATAGGACGTTTGACTTTTTTGACATCGAGTTTGACCATCGTCTTATTCAAAAATTTATGCAAAATATCACTTCTTTTGTCGTGGCTTGGTTTATTAATAAAAGTTCTTCAAAATGACTTAAATTTGACTATATTTGCATAAAATTTTTTGAATAAGACGAGTGATCAAACTTGAAGCCAAAAAAATCAAACGTCTTATAATTTAGGATGGAGGAGTATATGTGTATATCTAACCTACTAATAAGCGCTGCCTAGCGTCTACCATTCATGCCCATGGCCACGACGTTTCTATTTGCATCGAGATTTTTGAAAATGCTGGTAGAGTAAAATTAAACCATCGGC